>NC_091284.1:655491301-655794331 GCF_032444005.1 Ranitomeya imitator | reverse complement strand
TCCATATTTGTGTCTCTTGGTAATGTTTTTGCATCTTCAACCAAGAGCATGGATGATTTACTCCCATCATAAACAAAACACATATGATGGTTTCAGGCTTATTTTTTATTCCTGAAACCACTATTATTAAACAACATTTTTTGGTGAAGAATGGTACTTACATATTTCTTGCTGAACCTCTTGAGGTCGCTCATCAAAATCAGGGAACATGTGGCGACATATTGACCTCCATGCTGCGTCTTTACGTGCACGGTCCACATAATGTGCGTCGCGTTGGTCCCATAATTCGGGCCTATCATGGACCAGAGCAATGAGCATCTCCACATTAATATGCCTGGCCATGCTGCTACAACAGAACACTCCTTGGAGGCGTGCTTCCTGGTTTGCAATCCAGCGTGGGCCAGAAATTAGCATGCCAAAGCTTCCTGATAATGGATGATTCAATTTCCTGTCACCTGGAGAAGTCTTCCGTATTTCTCGCAATGCACACGCATTGTCCGTATGTAATCCGATTTTTTCTCGCACCCATAGACTTGCATTGGCAATTCTCGGCTGAGATACGCTGACAATCGCAGCATGCTGCGATTTCACTCGGATCCGGAATACGGCCGAGAAAATATCGGATGATGGGAGCTGACCCATAGATTAACATTTGGACGAGTGCTATGCGATTTTTTAGCACACTGCACTCGTCCGTAATACGGTCTAGTGTGACCCCGGCCTAAGGGACCAGTTCAACACCAGTATGGAGCTTGCTCAGGAATGGCATTAGGCAGATGTCATTGCAACAGCATGCACAATCAGGTGAAGGCTTTTGGATGTTGGCCTAGTGTCCAGAAAAGCCACTTCTCACTTAAAAAACCATCAAGGTCAGACTGACATTATTGAGGAAGTACAGGGATTGAAGTCCTCTTCAGACTGTATAGGACATCTGGAAGAATGATTATTACGAGAAGAAAAGGTGAGCTTTACTATGAATACTGTGTCATGCCATCAGTAAAGTATCTTGAGACTATTCAAGTGTGGGAGTCGCTTTTCATACAAGGTTTCAGTCACAATTTAAGCTAAGAACGCTGCGATAAATAAAGAATGGTAGCTAAATGGAGAGCCCCCAATGGCTAGGGGTTACTCGGAGCGGGCCCTTCGGTTCTCAAAGGGGATGTCACGGTGGCTGACCCGGTCCGTGGCCCTAGGGGACTCCATTAATAAATGGGGAAAGGTCTTTAAAGGGGAAATGTTCGTGATGCCACCTGTGGTATTCGGTCAGGGTGACCGACGCTGCTTAGGGGTCTGTTGGGGTGATGTTATGGCAGCTAGATGGTATACCTTCCCACAGGTGAAGTGTATCCCCAGGGCTTCCCAGAGTGTAGATGGTGAATGGTGGATGTTGTAAAGCGCAGTGAATAACGAGGACACAAGGTTGCAGTCTCTTTACCTTTACTGAAGGCTTCAGCGTCCACAGTCCAGAGCACCAGATCACAGGGTAGGCAGAGTCCGCCGGTCTGAAGGCAAATCCAGAGTGTCCTTATCCAGGTGGAAATCAGTAGCCTTCCTCTAGCACCTGAGTGTTGTAGTCCCTCCCTGCTGAGCTTCTCGGTGAGGTCCTCACAACTGATATTGGTGTTCTAGATGTTATGTCTCTTTCTCTCTGTCCCCCAGATGGTATGGATAGGACAAACCCGCATGACTTATGGCCTGAGGCTTTTTACAGGGACCCTACGACGCCCCAGCCCCCACAAATTGCCACCTTGCCTCCTGGGTATGGGTTGGGCAACTAATATGGAACTAGCTGTCCTGCCAGTCTCTGAAGCAAGGCTTGGAGACGATTGCTCCCTCGGTGTTCTGGCTACCGGCTTCTGCGCCTCAGGAGGCAGCCTTTTACAGGGCAGAACTCCTTCTGGTTTATCCCCTTTCGCTATGACTTTGTTTCTCACTCTCCGCAACGCAATTCCCTTCGTGTCCTTTCTTAGGATGCTGCCGCACGTGGACCAGGCGCAGCTCCGTGGCCTTCTATCTAGGCGTCTGACAGGATCCCTCCCCTGTCAGGGACCTCTCTGTCTGCAATGGTTTGATGTTCTTCCTTTCCCCTGTCTGCCTGACAGGTGATGCCTAGGTGAAGCCCAGTCAGCTTCTGACTCGGTCAATCCCCAGCCAGCTTCTGCCTGGGTCAATGCCCAGTCAGCTTCTGCCTAACTTCCTATCAAAGCCACCAGTTTTACCCAACTGTGAGGAGTGCCCTAATAGATAGGAGGATAGCTCCCCCTGGTGGACTGGAGTGTGAAGTGTGTTGTGTGGTTTGTGATACCTGGTAAGGTGATCTCCTTTATTACCATCAGACGTAACATCACTCCCCCTGGTGGAATAACGACATTACTGCAACGACCGGGACCCTGGGGCGCTGCACTAACATTGCCCAAAAGCAACTTTCCCCAATGATACAGGAACAATTTAGTGATGAACAATGCTTTTTCCAGCAAGACTGAGCACCATGTCTCAAGACAAAAGTGATAACTATGCCGATCGGTGAACAAAACATTTAAATTTTCGGTCCATGACCAGGAAATGTCCCAGATCTCAATCCCATTGAAAACCTATGGTCACTCCTTAAAAAGTGGGTGTACAATCAAAAACATAAAAATTTTAATAACCTCCAAGCACTGATTAGCCAAGACTGGGGGTCATATGTTAGGATTTGGCCATGAAGTCGATATCCAGCTGCCAGTGAGAATTGTAGAAGTCCTGAAAAATAATGGTCAACACTGTAGATATTGAGATAGATATTGTCAATAAAAGTACATAACTTCTGAAATGCTAATAACTGTACTTCAGTAACTATAGAAACTAGAAACATCTGATTAAAAGATCTAAAAACACTTCGGAAAACGAAAAATTGTTTCCCTTTCACAACTTTCAGCCTTGACTGTGCTGCTACAATGGCCTCAGCCTCCCATGAGGACTCTTACTATACTGCATAGAATGTTACTGTATGGGGAAACATATCACGCCTTTCTATTCCATACAGCAAAATCCATGGTGACTGTGACACAGGGGTATGGCCAAGACCTATCCCGCTGCATACGTGGTGACACAGCGGTATGGCTACGACCTATCCCGCTGCATACGTGGTGACACAGGGGTACGGCCGCGACCTATCCCGCTGCATACGTGGTGACACAGGGGTATGGCTACGACCTATCCCGCTGCATACGTGGTGACACAGGGGTATGGCCGTGACCTATCCCGCTGCATACGTGGTGACACAGGGGTATGGCCGCGACCTATCCCGCTGCATACGTGGTGACACAGGGGTATGGCCGCGACCTATTCTGCTGCATACGTGGTGACACAGGGGTTTGGCCGCGAACTATCCCGCTGCATACATGGTGACACAGGAATATGGCCGTGACCTATCCTGCTGCATACGTGGTGACACAGGGGTATGGCCGCGACCTATCCAGCTGCATACGTGGTGACAGCTGCATACGTGGTGACACAGGGGTATGGCTACGACCTATCCCGCTGCATACGTGGTGACACAGGGGTATGGCCGCGACCTATCCCACTGCATACGTGGTGACACAGGGATATGGCTGCGACCTATTCTGCCGCATACGTGGTGACACAGGGGTATGGCCTAGACCTATCCCGCTGTATACGTCGTGACACAGGGGTACGGCTGCGACCTATCCCGCTGCATACGTGGTGACACAGGGGTACGGCCGCGACCTATCCCGCTGCATACGTGGTGACACAGGGGTATGGCCAAGACCTATCCCGCTGCATACATGGTAACACAGTGGTATGGCTACGACCTATCCCGCTGCATACATGGTGACACAGGGGTATGGCCGCGACCTATCCGGTTGCATATGTGATGACACAGGGGTATGGCCACGACCTATCCCGCTGCATACGTGGTGACACAGAGGTATGGCCAAGACCTATCCCGCTGCATACGTGGTGACACAGGGGTATGGCTACGACCTATCCTGCTACATACGTGGTGACACAAGGGTATGGCCGTGACCTATCCCACTGCATACGTGGTGACACAGGGGTATGGCTACGACCTATCCCGCTGCATACGTGGTGACACAGGGGTATGGCCGCGACCTATTCTGCTGCATATGTGGAGCCCCGGGGTTATGGCTGCGACCTATTCTGCTGCATACGTGGTGACACAGGGTTATGGCTGTGACCTATTCTGCTGCATACGTGGTGACACAGGGATATGGCCGCGACCTATCCTGCTGCATACGTGGTGACACAGGGATATGACTGCGACCTATTCTGCTGCATACGTGGTGACACAGGGATATGGCCGAGACCTATTCTGCTGCATACGTGGTGACACAGGGATATGGCCACGACCTATTCTGCTGCATACGTGGTGACACAGGGATATGGCCGCGACCTATTCTGCTGCATATGTGGTGACACAGGGATATGGCCGCAGCCTACTCTGCTGCATACGTGGTGACACAGGGGTATGGCCGCGACCTATCCCGCTGCATACGTGGTGACAAAGGGATATGGCTGCGACCTATTCTGCTGCATACGTGGCGACACAGGGACATGGCCGCGACCTATCCTGCTGCATACGTGGTGACACAGGGACATGGCCGCGACCTATCCTGCTGCATACGTGGTGACACAGGGGTATGGCCGCGACCTATTCTGCTGCATACGTGGTGACACGGGTATAGCCGCGACCTATTCTGCTGCATACGTGGTGACACAGGGATATGGCCGCGACCTATTCTGCTGCATACGTGGTGACACAGGGATATGGCTGCGACCTATTCTGCTGCACACGTGGTGATACAGGGGTATGGCTGTGACCTATCCCGCTGCATACGTGGTGACACAGGGGTATGGCCGAGACCTATTCTGCTTCATACGTAGTGACACAGGGCTATGGCTGTGACCTATTCTGCTGCATATGTTGTGACACAGGGATATGGCTGCGACATATTCCGCTGCATACGTGGTGACACAGGGGTATGGCCGCAACCTATCCTGCTGCATACGTGGTGACACAAGGGTATGGCCGCGACCTATTCCACTGCATACGTGGTGACACAGGGGTATGGCCGCGACCTATTCTGCTGCATACGTGGTGACACAGGGGTATGGCCGCGACCTATCCCGCTGCATACGTGGTGACACAAGGGTATAGCTGCGACCTATTCTGCTGCATACGTGATGACACAGGGGTATGGCCGCGACCTATTCTGCTGCATACGTGGTGACACAGGGGTATGGCCGAGACCTATCCCGCTGCACACGTGGTGACACAGGGATATGGCCGCGACCTATCCCGCTGCATACGTGGTGACACAGGGGTATGGCCGCGACATATTCTGCTGCATACGTGGTGACACAGGGGTATGGCCGAGACCTATCCCGCTGCATACGTGGTGACACAGGGGTATGGCCGAGACCTATCCCGCTGCATACGTGGTGACACAGGGATATGGCCACGACCTATTCCGCTGCATACGTGGTGACACAGGGGTATGGCCGCGACCTATTCTGCTGCATATGTTGTGACACAGTGATATGGCTGCGACCTATTCCGCTGCATACGTGGTGACACAGGGGTATGGCCGCGACCTATCCTGCTGCATACGTGGTGACACAAGGGTATGGCCGCGACCTATTCCGCTGCATACATGGTGACACAGGGGTATGGCCGCGACCTATTCTGCTGCATAAGTGGTGACACAGGGGTATGGCCGCGACCTATCCCGCTGCATACGTGGTGACACAAGGGTATGGCTGCGACCTATTCTGCTGCATACGTGGTGACACAGGCGTATGGCCATGACCTATTCTGCTGCATACGTGATGACACAGGCGTATGGCCATGACCTATTCTGCTGCATACGTGGTGACACAGGGGTATGGCCGAGACCTATCCCGCTGCATACGTGGTGACACAGGGGTATGGCCGCGACCTATTCTGCTGCATACGTGGTGACACAGGGATATGGCCGTGACCTATTCTGCTGCATACGTGGTGTCACAGGGGTATGGCTGCGACCTATCCCACTGCATACGTGGTGACACAGGGGTATGGCTGCGACCTATCCCGCTGCATACGTGGTGACACAGGGGTATGGACGCGGCCTATTCTGCTGCATACGTGGTGACACAGGTATATGGCCGCGACCTATTCCGCTGCATATGTGGTGACACAGGGGTATGGCCGCTACCTATCCCGCTGCATACGTGGTGACACAGGGGTATGGCCGCGACCTATTCTGCTGCATACGTGGTGACACAGGGGTATGGCCGAGACCTATCCCGCTGCATACGTGGTGACAAAAGGGTATGGCCGTGACCTATCCCACTGCATACGTGGTGACACAGGGATATGGCCACGACCTATTCTGCTGCATACGTGGTGACACAGGGGTATGGCCAAGACCTATCCCGCTGCATACGTGGTGACAAAAGGGTATGGCCGTGACCTATCCCACTGCATACGTGGTGACACAGGGGTATGGCCGAGACCTATTCTGCTGCATACGTGGTGACAAAAGGGTATGGCCGTGACCTATCCCACTGCATACGTGGTGACACAGGGATATGGCCACGACCTATTCTGCTGCATACGTGGTGACACAGGGGTATGGCCGAGACCTATCCCGCTGCATACGTGGTGACAAAAGGGTATGGCCGTGACCTATCCCACTGCATACGTGGTGACACAGGGGTATGGCCGAGACCTATTCTGCTGCATACGTGGTGACAAAAGGGTATGGCCGTGACCTATCCCACTGCATACGTGGTGACACCGGGATATGGCCACGACCTATTCTGCTGCATACGTGGTGACACAGGGGTATGGCCGAGACCTATCCCGCTGCATACGTGGTGACAAAAGGGTATGGCCGTGACCTATCCCACTGCATACGTGGTGACACAGGGGTATGGCCGAGACCTATTCTGCTGCATACGTGGTGACAAAAGGGTATGGCCGTGACCTATCCCACTGCATACGTGGTGACACCGGGATATGGCCACGACCTATCCCGCTGCATACGTGGTGACACAGGGGTATGGCCGTGACCTATCCCGCTGCATACGTGGTGACACAGGGGTATGGCCGAGACCTATTCTGCTGCATACGTGGTGACAAAAGGGTATGGCCGCGACCTATCCCGCTGCATACGTGGTGACACAGGGGTATGGCCGAGACCTATCCCGCTGCATACGTGGTGACACAGGGTTATGGCCGTGACCTATCCCACTGCATACGTGGTGATACCGGGATATGGCCACGACCTATTCTGCTGCATACGTGGTGACACAGGGATATGGCCACGACCTATTCTGCTGCATACGTGGTGACACAAGGGTATGGCCGCGACCTATTCCGCTGCATACATGGTGACACAGGGGTATGGCCGCGACCTATTCTGCTGCATAAGTGGTGACACAGGGGTATGGCCGCGACCTATCCCGCTGCATACGTGGTGACACAAGGGTATGGCTGCGACCTATTCTGCTGCATACGTGGTGACACAGGCGTATGGCCGTGACCTATTCTGCTGCATATGTGGTGACACAGGGGTATGGCCGAGACCTATCCCGCTGCATACGTGGTGACACCGGGATATGGCCACGACCTATTCCGCTGCATATGTGGTGACACAGGGGTATGGCCGCTACCTATCCTGCTGCATACGTGGTGACACAGGGGTATGGCCGCGACCTATTCTGCTGCATAAGTGGTGATACAGGGGTATGGCCGCGACCTATTCTGCTGCATACGTGGTGACACAGGGGTATGGCCGCGACCTATCCCGCTGCATACGTGGTGACACAGGGATATGGCCACGACCTATTCTGCTGCATACGTGGTGACACAGGCGTATGGCCATGACCTATTCTGCTGCATACGTGATGACACAGGCGTATGGCCGTGACCTATTCTGCTGCATATGTGGTGACACAGGGGTATGGCCGAGACCTATCCCGCTGCATACGTGGTGACACCGGGATATGGCCACGACCTATTCCGCTGCATATGTGGTGACACAGGGGTATGGCCGCTACCTATCCTGCTGCATACGTGGTGACACAGGGGTATGGCCGCGACCTATTCTGCTGCATAAGTGGTGATACAGGGGTATGGCCGCGACCTATTCTGCTGCATACGTGGTGACACAGGGGTATGGCCGCGACCTATCCCGCTGCATACGTGGTGACACAGGGATATGGCCACGACCTATTCTGCTGCATACGTGGTGACACAGGGGTATGGCCGCGACCTATTCTGCTGCATAAGTGGTGATACAGGGGTATGGCCGCGACCTATTCTGCTGCATACGTGGTGACACAGGGATATGGCCAAGACCTATCCCGCTGCATACGTGGTGACACAGGGATATGGCCACGACCTATCCCGCTGCATACGTGGTGACACAAGGGTATGGCCGCGACTTATCCCGCTGCATACGTGGTGAACGGACACTGCCAGCACAGGAGCCTTATTCATCGGCATTTTATTACCCCAATGTGAATGAGCCCTTAACCTCACCAGTCACCAATGGACAATTTCGTCATACACAATTCTCCTTATTAGCCTTTCTATATAAGGGGCACTAGGTTACTGGGAAATATTGGTTCATGATTTTTAGGGAAGTTTCTTGTGCCCATGGTCTATCCTGCACATAAAGCCTGGCATCTTGTCAGGGGTCAGGCAGGGTGACCCTATGCGTGGACATATAAGTGTCAGTTGGCACAGGGATCATCAGATGCCAGGCTGACCTTGGCTGGTGGGTGTAATGATGTGTAATCCGTGTGTGAGCGATGTGATGCCCTCCTGCCTGCAGCAGCTCCGATAGGCGCCTGCCTGGAAGTCCAGCCCAGGCTTTCCTCCTCTCCGGCAGGCAGCAGCAGCGGTGGTGGCAGCGGCGGCGGCGGCGTCCCTCCTCCTCCCGGCTGGCATTGTTTATGAGTGGCTCTCGGTCGTGCTTCCCCTTCTGCCGGCTCTTCTCTCCCTGCTCCCCGGGTCCCCGCCACGGGGCGTCAGTCTGCAGCATTTCCAGCCGCTCTCGGGGGCCGGGACAAGCTCCTTTCTTCAGGCTGCGAGGACGGGAGGAGGGCACAGCACTGGCACAAAGGTAGGAGTGACAGCAGCATCGCCGTACTGCTCGCTTCCCTGCGGTCCTCCGCAGCTCCCGCGGTGCCCGCTGCCATATTCCCCGGTACCACCCGCCCTGATAGCACCCGAGAAAGTTTCCCGTGTACAGAGCTCGTCTCCTTTGTCTCGTCCCCCGGTGACCGGGATAGTTCTCTACTTGGCAAGTGTCATGTCTGCTGGCCAACACGTGTGGGGCTCCGGACTGGCAGCAGTGGGCGCCCGGTGTGGGCACCTGTCCTGCGGACTGCTCACACCCACCTAGCTGTGCTAGCTGTGTGCAGGCGCTGCAGACACACGGTGTGCACAGGGGTCAGCTGTCGGGACCGGCACTTGTGCCTATAGTAGTGATTTATAGAACGGAGCCCTCCAGCTGCCATCAGGGGCACTGTGTATGCCCAGGAGACCACACCTGGAGGTAAACTAGTCAGGTGGGGGGCAGATATTGTTTCTGGACTATTCATTGAAGATCACTCCAATAAGACCCTACATTGGCTGCTCACAGAGAACAATAGCTTGTATACTAACCCCTCCAGAGATAAAGGTGTGATATGTCGCAGGATGCCCTCAGGTGATTGGCATTGCTGGAGATACAGCTCTATTCAGTGCTGACATCTGGACGGTGGCCGGATACCGCTGCTGCGCCCGATGACATCTCAGCCGGTAAAGTGTAGGTGATTGGCATGGCTGTGACTGGCACGCTCAGCTGAGGAGCTGTGTCTCACTCATGTATGTGCAGCCACAGACTTCTTCCCATTAACCTCTTCCTACGCCTGCGGCTCCTACAGGTCCCCTATGGAATAGCTAAAGGATCAAATGGAACCTGTGTCCTCCAGAATAGAACATCTGGTTACTGGGGTACTGCCCAAACTCCTGGGTGTCCATTGTCGAAAAAGTTGTTAGAAGTTCCTTTCCTGGGTATTATAGGGCTGAATTTATGTACTGCTCTTAACAGTGCAGCGGTGACTTAGTCACTGCCTTGTTGGAAATCATGCCACCTCGTATACGCCATAAAATATGCATATCCCTTTTAATGCCGCACGATGAATCCCACCTAATTGCCTGTGTGTCTCTCAGCATTGTTCTCTGTTCATATTACCTCTGTAATAAGGTTAGTAATTCTCCGTACACGTGTTCCCTCTGCTAAAAAGGCATTTGCCATCAATCAGTGTGTGCCCTCTGCCATACTTCACTACTCCAGTCACGGACTACTACTATAGAGGTAGCAGGGCTGGGGTTGTATCCGGGCACAACGTACCATGGCCGCTCAAAGTCACAGGTGGCTTCTGCAGATAAAGTTGGCAAAGGTGTTTAGCAGGGTTAACGCAGTTTTATATTGTGTTTATCCAAAAAAAAAAAAAAAATATATATATATATATATATATATATAGGTTTTGTTTTATTGAATAAAGTGTGTGTGTGTATGTATGTGTATATATATATATATGTGTGTATATATATACACACATATATTCCTTGTGATGAAATCTTAACAAATCTTCAATAGCTACATAAATATATATATACAAATATATATATATATATATATACAGTGTATATATATATACTGTATATATATATATATATTTGTATATATATATTTATGTAGCTATTGAAGATTTGTTAAGATTTCATCACAAGGAATATATGTGTGTATATATATACACATATATACACACACATATATATATATATATATATAATTATTATTGCTTAAGTGATACTAAAAGGCACTTCATATCAAGCTACTGAAGATTTTTGAAGGTCTCACACTGAGGAATATGTGTATGGCTATAACCTCACAAATGTTTGGCCACATGGTGTGAGCATCTGCACGGCCCCAGAACCTACATATTGTTTGCATATGATTACGTTTATGGACAGAAATCTCTTAAAAGGTTTGGCTTTGTTCACATCTGTGTTGGAGGTGCTGTCGGCAGCTTCTGTCATAGTAGACCATCGTGGCGTCCATCTTTTTGACAGAAAGAACAAGGATGCATGCTGCTTTATTCATGTGTCAAAGGTATAGACACCATGATGGAACCCAGCAGCCCCAGAATAAGCCAGCAGAGTCTTTCAAGTGCTGTCATTTGGTCCAGAGGAGCTGGTAATCTAATGTCTACATTGTCAGCCAGAGGTAGATGCAATGGCTCTAGGGGTACCTAATCTGCTTCTACTGGGCAGAGGGGCTTGGATGGGAACACTGGAAAGGAAGAAGTAGTGGAGCATTGTTTTATCGCATGAAGTCATTAATATCATGAAAATTACAATTAACTGTGTTCTGCATAGAACAGGCATAATTTATGGAACCAAGAAATGCTTTAACCAGCCTAGTAATATAAAGCAGATGTATGCGGTATATGGTGGGGTATTACAAACATGATACTATTTTAATGGACTCATTTCTATACTTACTTGATTGGTCGCATAGTGTCCTCACGCTGGAGATTATAAGGCTGCATTCACTCATCCGTTGAACACATCCATGTGCGATGCCCATTTTTGAAACGGACAACACGCGGACCCAAAGAGTTTCATTGATCCATATACACTCCTGTTATCAAAAACTGATCCATTTGCCCGATCCGTGGTCTCGGAGCAGGTCCTATTCTCATCCGTTAGGGGGATACCATAAATACAGCTGAAATCCAGAAGACTTTTTTGTAATTCGGTTCTTTGTAAAGTGTTTCATCATTTGTAACCGATTCATTGCTAAACGTCAATAAAAACAAAGAAAAGCTCAGACATTCTACTGCTACAGTTTATAAAACAGATGAGAAACAAAAAGAAAACAAAACAGGCAAAACGTTAGAGAGGAACAATCAAATGTAAAAATGGAAATGGATGTGTGAATGCAGCCTATCATAACTTTTCTGGAAATATTGCTATGTATATCTTTATATTAGACATTATACCTAATATTTTAGTTTAGATTTCAGGGAAAAAAAAGCTCTATTGTTAAAAAAGCTCTACTCAGTATATTGTAAATGTTTCATACTTTTCCTAGGAAAATTAATGTTGTTATTTTGAGCCAGTCAGTGTGCCAACCGCTCTGTCAACCTGGAGTGTCCAATGAATCAGATGTGACAGAGCTGCTTCTGTGCTGAATCCATTGCTAACTTTTGCTTAAGACCCAGTGGGGCTCACGTATCAATCTGTGACAGAAAAGTGGCAATGATAGGCATATGGCAGTTGAAATGTGTTCCAGTTCTATCAATGGAAGTTGTCAGATTTCCCCTCCTTTACATATTTCTGAAGCCAGTCAGATTGTATTGTGATCAGGCTGGTTCCTTCTAGTTCTATCATTTCAGAAGTAGGATGCAGATGCCGTCATGTTCAGTAGCATTGCAACAGTCATGACTATTGATATGTGGAGCCCAATATAATATGTACTGTACTTTTTTCTTTTCGGTCTTTTTCCATCGGTGTGTCATCAGTGTTTTTCCATCAGTGTGCCATCAGTCTTTTTCCATCAGTGTGCCATCAGTCTTCTTCCATCAGTGTGCCATCAGTCTTTTTCCATCAGTGTGCCATCAGTCTTTTTCCATCGGTGTGCCATCAGTGTTTATCCATCAGTGTGCCATCAGTCTTTTTCCATCAGTGTGCCATCAGTCTTTTTCCATCAGTGTGCCATCAGTGTTTTTCCATCAGTGTGCCATCAGTGTTTTTCCATCAGTGTGCCATCAGTCTTTTTCCATCAGTGTGTCATCAGTGTTTTTCCATCAGTGTGCCATCAGTGTTTTTCCATCAGTGTGCCATCAGTGTTTTTCCATCAGTGTGCCATCAGTGTTTTTCCATCAGTGTGTCATCAGTGTTTTTCCATCAGTGTGCCATCAGTGTTTTTCCATCAGTGTGCCATCAGTGTTTTTCCATCAGTGTGCCATCAGTGTTTTTCCATCAGTGTGCCATCAGTGTTTTTCCATCAGTGTGCCATCAGTCTTTTTCCATCAGTATGTCATCAGTGTTTTTCCATCAGTGTGCCATCAGTCTTTTTCCATCAGTGTGTCATCAGTGTTTTTCCATCAGTGTGCCATCAGTCTTTTTCCATCAGTGTGTCATCAGTGTTTCTCCATCAGTGTGTCAGTGTTTTTCCATCAGCATGTCTTCAGTGTTTTTCCGGTATGGATAAAAACAATTAATTACAGAGGGACGGCAGGTGTGCATATGGATGTGGGGAAGGAGGGACGGCCGTTTCGCGCGGCAAGCGCTTCAACAGGTCGTTCGTCTCTCCTTCCCAGCATCCCTATGCACACCTGTCATCCCTATGGAAAATGTTCTTAACCTAGTAATGGTACAATAAAGGACTTTGTTTTGAGTGCCGCATCACTGTTTATTCTATACAAAAACTGTCTTATGCTTTTTTGATGCTGAGCACCATATACCCATTGCTTCATACCGCTAGCTACCGGTTTAAATACGGATCTTTTATCTACTAGTACATATTCCCCTGGTGCCATTCATTCATCATGCTTTTTGGAAATTGGTTGCCTTACATTAGTAGCACCAATCCAGTGCTACAATAAAAGCAACTGGAATGGTGCATTGAAGAAAAATGTTACAAGGTCTGCTAAATCTCTTCCAACAAAACTATGTATCATTCTGCTCTATAACGTGCTGCCCACATGATATGCCATCTCAGTATGCTATCATTTTTAGTAAGGGGAATATCCCTTTAAGGCTTTGATGAAAAAAAAAATTGGTTGATATGTATTTTTGAGTACAAAAAACAAAGTCATTAGGGATTCTTCCAGAATGTCTTCACTAGCACACCTACACACTGGTGGCCCACTAGTCCCCAATGTTGGGATGCTGCAACTCTTTTAATATAGCATTGTGGCTAAGGCTGATGTCACACCAGCAGTATTTGGTCAGTATTTGACCTCAGTATTTGTAAGCCAAAACCAGGAGTGGGTGATAAATGCAGAAGTGGTGCATATGTTTCTATTATACTTTTCCTCTGATTGTCCCACTCCTGGTTTTGGCTTACAAATACCGATGTAAAATACTGACCAAATACTGCTAGTGTGACGGCAGCCTTAGGGTCTTGTCTCCCTACTGGAGTGTTTCTTTAAGTGCAGCCAGGTACATTTTTACTCTTGGCAGCTATATAAATATCTTCTGTTTGACTCTTCAGGCTTCTTGATGGCTTGTTTATGATTTCTGTGATAGTACACATTCATCTCGCTGCTCGTCATAATCTTCCTCTTTCCTTCAACTGTTCAGAGCATAATTGTCTTTTTCATTGAATTGGGTCATAATAGGATTAAGTTACAACGTAATCATTGCTGCTTCAAGTGAAAAAATAGGCTATATTTGATCTAGGATACATTTATATACTTTACTTGCCATGAACAACAGTATGAAAAGCAGATAGCAGTCAATTATTTCACCTGGTTCACTTAGGGTACTTTCACATTGCATTCCGGCACCCGTTCGGTGGCCCCATCGAACGCCCAGCAAAACGAGATCCGGACATATGCGCTGACGGGACCATGGACCATAGACTGTAATAGTGGCGGCAGAGCAAATGTTTTCTCTGCCACCATTTTCAGGAGTGTACACCTACTGGGGGCGGACTCTTGGACGCAGTCTACTACTTCTGATCTGAGGGTCCACCTCTAGTAGGTGTACGCTCCCAAAAATGATACACGTCAGATTGCACGTTCGATCTGCCGGAACACATTATACGTCTGAATCCTTTTTTGCTGGGGGGTCCAGACATAAGCCCCGATGGGGCCAGCAAACGGGTGCCAGAACGCAATATAAAAGTACCCTTACTGTATCTTCTCCAGTGAAGCACAGCACGTTTAAAAGGGATTTGTCAATGCCTTGAACTATTGCAGATATACAGTACACATGACTATTGCATAGGTATACAATGTTTTATTTCCTGGAAACTGACCTTTTAAGGATAGGAAGATGATAATGCTGATTACGGTAATGTTTGCAGCTGCTGAATTAAGAAATGAAGTGGTGCCATTGGTAAGAGGGAGGCCATGACCAGCCCTGGGATTGTGAGGATGCCACAGCCTACACCCCTTTGGTTCCATCACATTACAGACTTTTTTCAGTCCACTGTGGATCAGTTTTCCAAATGTGAAACTAAACTCTAGGCCACAATCACACATTGAGTATTTGGTGAGTATTTTTATCTGAGTATTTGTAAGCCAAAACCAGGAGTGGAACAATCAGAGGTAAAAGTATGATAGAAACACATGCACCACCAGCAGTGAAACACGCAAATGTTCCACTCGTGGGTTTGACTTACAAATGTTGAGGTAAAAAATTCACCAAATACTCAACGTGTGCACGTGGCCTTAAAGGAAAATTATAGAAACACATCACCACTTCTGCATTTTTCACCCACTCAGGCCGGCTTCACACTCAACATATGAAAATACGGTCCGTATATTACGGCCGTAATACGCTGAAAAGTCCCGAAAATAGTGGTCCGTAGCTCCTCCGTAGGCAGGGTGTGTCAGCGTGTTTTGCGCATGGCATCCTCCGTATGTAATCCGTATGGCATCCGTACTGCGTGTTTTTATCGCAGGCTTGCAAAACTGACATACGGCTATACAAGGGATCCATGTGTAAAAAAACAAAAAAACATATATACTGTCTATATATATATATATATATATATATATATATATATATGTCAGTAGACACATATATGTATATATATTAATATTTCATCCAGCGCGATATAGCAGAAACCCGATAATTCAATTACCGGCTTTTGCTTTCTCCTTCCTAAATCCGACATGATATGAGACATGGTTTACATACAGTAAACCATATCATATCACCATTTTTTTTGCATATTCCACACTACTAATGTTAGTAGTGTGTATATGCAAAATTTGGCCGTTCTAGCTAGTAAATTAAGGGGTTAAATGGCGGAAAAAATTGGCGTAGGCTCCCGCACAATTTTCTCCGCCAGAGTAGTAAAGCCAGTGACTGAGGGCAGATATTAATAGCCTGGAGAGGGTCCACGGTTATTGGCCTCCCCCCTGGCTAAAAACATCTGCCCCCAGCCACCCCAGAAAAGGCACATCTGGAAGATGCGCCTATTCTGGCACTTGGCCACTCTCTTCCCATTCCCGTGTAGCGGTGGGATATGGGGTAATGAAGGGTTAATGCCACCTTGCTATTGTAAGGTGACATTAAGCCAAATTAATAATGGAGAGGCGTCAATTATGACACCTATCCATTATTAATCCAATACTAGTAAAGGGTTAAAAAAATACACAAACACATTATTAAAAATTATTTTAATGAAATAAAAACAAAGGTTGTTGTAATATTTTATTGAACGCCCAATCCAATCACTGAAGACCCTCGTTCTGTAACAAAAAAAACATAATAAAACAACAATATCCTTACCTTCCGCAGATCTGTAAAGTCCAACGATGTAAATCCATCTGAAGGGGTTAAAATATTTTGCAGCCACGAGCTTGACCTATATTTACCTGCATTTGCGGTGAGGCGCCCTCTGCTGGCTGTTCCTAGATCGTGGGAACTTTCCTAGAAAGCTCCCAGGCTCGAGTTCATATGAGGACAACCAGCAGAGGGCGCCTCTTATGAACTCGAGCCAGGGAGCTTTCTAGGAAAGTTCCCACGATCTAGGAACAGCCAGCAGAGGGTGCCTCATCGCAAATGCAGGTAAATATAGGTCATTGACCTACTGTACCTACATTCTCCGGGGTTTTGCAGACATGAGCAACGTTGCATTAGCAAAGCTCGTGGCTGCAAAATATTTTAACCCCTTCAGATGGATTTACATCGTTGGACTTTACAGATCTGCGGAAGGTAAGGATATTGTTGGTTTATTATGTTTTTTTTTGTTACAGAACGAGGGTCTTCAGTGATTGGATTGGGCGCTCAATAAAATATTACAACAACCTTTGTTTTTATTTCATTAAAATAATTTTTAATAATGGGTTTGTGTATTTTTTTAACCCTTTACGGGCTCATCTCCACTTGTGAGAAAAAAACGGTCCGATTTACGGACCGAAAAAACTGATGTAACGTCTGCGAGTGCCATGCGAGTGCCATGCGAGTGTGATGCAATTTTTTTATCGCAACATCCGTATGACATCCGTATTGCTGTCCGATTTTTACGCACGGGTCTCCTTAGAAAAGCCGGCAATTCAGCGCAGAGTACAGTAAAATCACACTGACAGGTTAGATTAGAGTAGATATATACACATAGAATAGGTATATATACATATATATATGTCAGGGAGACACCTATATATATATATTTATATTTAATGCAGCGTGAGAGAGCTTTAAAGCTGGTAATTCAATTACCGGCTTTTGCTTTCTCCTTCACAAATCCGACATGATATGAGACCTGGATAACATACAGTAAACCATCTCATATCACCATTTTTTTTGCATATTCCACACTACTAATGTCAGTAGTGTGTATATGCAAAATTTGGCCGTTCTAGCTATTATATTTAAGGGTTAAATGGCGGAAAAAATTGGCGTGGGCTCCCGCGCAATTTTCTCCGCCAGAGTAGTAAAGCCAGTGACTGAGGGCAGATATTAATAGCCTGGAGAGGGTCCACGGTTATTGCCCCCCCCCCCCTGGCTAAAAATACCTGCCCCCAGCCACCCCAGAACAGGCACATCTGGAAGATGCGCCTATTCTGGCACTTGGCCACTCTCTTCCCATTCCTGTGTAGTGGTGGGATATGGGGTAATGAAGGGTTAATGCCACCTTGCTATTGTAAGGTGACATTAAGCCTAATTAATAATGGAGAGGCGTCAATTATGACACCTATCCATTATTAATCCAATTGAATGAAAGGGTTAAAAAAACACACACACATTATTAAAAATTATTTTAATGAAATAAAAACAAAGGTTGTTGTAATATTTTATTTAACGCCCAATCCAAACACTGAAGACCCTCAATCTGTAAATAAAAAAACATAATAAACCAACAATATACTTACCCTCCGCAGATCTGTAAAGTCCAACGATGTAAATCCATCTGAAGGGGTTAAAACATTTTGCAGCAAGGAGTTCTGCTAATGCAACGCTACTCCTCGCTGCAAAACCCCAGGGAATGAAGGTAAAGTAGGTCAATGACCTATATTTACCTGCATTTGCGGTGAGGCGCCCTCTGCTGGCTGTTCATAGATCGTGGGAGCTTTCCTTGAAAGCTCCCAGGCTTATACACACTACTAACATTAGTAGTGTGGAATATGCAAAAAAAATGGTGATATGATATGGTTTACTGTATGTAAACCATGTCTCATATCATGTCGGGTTTAGGAAGGAGAAAGCAAAAGCCGGTAATTGAATTATTATTATTATTATTATTATTATTTATTATTATAGCGCCATTTATTCCATGGCGCTTTACATGTGAGGAGGGGTATACATAATAAAACAAGTACAATAATCTTGAAAAATACAAGTCACAACTGGTACAGGAGGAGAGAGGACCCTGCCCGCGAGGGCTCACAATCTACAAGGGATGGGTGAGGATACAGTAGGTGAGGGTAGAGCTGGCCGTGCAGCGGTTTGGTTACCGGCTTTCTGCTATATCGCGCTGGATGAAATATTAATATATATACATATATGTGTCTACTGACATATATATATATATATATATATAATATATATATAGACAGTATATATGTTTTTTTTTTTTTTTTTTACACATGGATCCCTTGTATAGCCGTATGTCGGTTTTGCAAGCCTGCGATAAAAACACGCAGTACGGATGACATACGGATTACATACGGAGGATGCCATGCGCCAAAAACGCTGAAACACCCTGCCTACGGAGGAGCTACGGACCACTATTTTCGGGACTTTTCAGCGTATTACGGCCGTAATATACGGACTGTATTTTCATACGCTGAGTGTGAAGCCGGCCTTATATGGGTGCGTGTGATCCGAGTTTCGCATGCAATCACAGCCTGCTGACACTCGACTCATATTCGCAGCAGAGCTGGAGCCAAGTTTAGTTTCCCATCCCATTGCGATCCA
Organism: Ranitomeya imitator; assembly: GCF_032444005.1. Classification (NCBI taxonomy): domain Eukaryota; kingdom Metazoa; phylum Chordata; class Amphibia; order Anura; family Dendrobatidae; genus Ranitomeya; species Ranitomeya imitator. The sequence goes on along the minus strand of NC_091284.1, from coordinate 655,775,163 downwards.
ATCAGGAAAAATAAACGCCAATGAGGCCACAAGCATAGGATTAAATTGGTACAAATGGAACCAGATTTTTAATCGGGTTGCATTCGTCCGATTTAATTATTTAATTGCAAATGGGAGCGAGCCCTTAAGTCCACACATTGCGGTAAAATCCTCATGTGTCACATTGCAGATTTTGATGCAGATTCACTAATGGATTCACTAAAACGGGTAAAATCAGTGGCAAAAAGATAAATAGACAGCGAGAATATGTGAAAATTCACACTACAGTGGAATTTCCTCCTGTTTACGAGACTTATAAAATTTCCTTGCCTTGTACTGTAATCCGCTGTGGATTTTATCTGCAGGTTGGGCGCCAAGAAAGCTTTTCCCACCTGTGAATATATCTAAAAGCAAAATCCTAAATACTGTACATTACTGCTAAGAAATCTCTATGTATCCTTTTCTTCTGTGTTTTCTGTGCTCTGCGGCGGCCGTAGTGGTGCTGCCATGTGGCACCTACTGGAAATCACTGCGCTCTGCTGGCAGCGGCACATGCCTGCAATCATGTCATTATGTGCACAGTAGTTCCCCTTCCCATCAGTCACATGCTCGGTTTGTTGACATGTCATTTGTGACTTCACCATGGGGTGTCATGTTGATTCTTAAGAACAGGTCGGAGTAGAAAGCTAATTTTACCTTTGTGTTATTCTCAATGCTTATATGTTCCCAGAGAAGTCTAAAAGCATTATTTAGATTTCAGTTGTAATATTTTATGTGATGTAACGTTTTTACTGCATTTGACGCTTTTTTTTTTTTAGCAAAAACTGTGTCAGATTTATAAAAGCTGGTAAAAACAAACATATCTTTGTTGCCAGTCACTGTGCAGTTTTCATTTTTCAAGAGTAGAATACAAAATGAAAGCTGCACTTTGATTGGTCGCTATGAACAAAAAATACAGTTTTTCTTTTACACCGTAATGGCATAAACGGCACCTGATAATGATACTATATCCTCAGGACAGGTCATCAAAATCACACCCGCCACCCCACCGATCAGCTGCTAGCAGTTCTCATAGCTAACGGTTGACATTGTAAGGCTATGTGCACACGTTCCGGATTATTCGGGGATTTTTCGCGTTTTTTTGCTCGTTTTTTCGGTTGTTTTCCGCGGCACAAACGCTTAAAAAACGCACACATTAAGCATCCCATAATTATTAATGGTTTCTGCAATTTTTGTGCACATGTTGCGCTAAATACGCAGCATGTTCATTAATTTTGCGGATTTCCCACTATATTATTGCATTGGGAACCTCCGGAAAAAAACTTGAGAAATCCGCGCAAAATACGCGACAAAAACGCGTGCAGAATTCCTGCGGAAAACCTCCGGATTTTCTCAGGAAATTTCTGCATACTTTCCGGACGTGTGCACATAGCCTCATGCCAGGTGTTGGATGCTTACCGATCTTGTACCCAGATCATATGATCAGACAACCCCTTTAACATAAGCCATGAAGATCTCAACCATCTAGTCCTACTTCTAGAAACTGCCCTCCTTCTAAGGGCAGTCCCACACGTCCAGATAATTCCGGTACCGGAAAAATCGGTACCGGAATTATCCGTGTCCGTGTGCCTGTGCGTTTCTGTGGCACATCAGTGTGGCACACGCGCGGCACACGGGTGCCGCCCGTGTGCCCACTGGGTACCACACGCACCATGCAGGAGACAGCGCTAAAGTTTAGCACTGTCCCCCCCACTGGTGCTGAAGCCTCCATTCATATCTTCTCTGCAGCAGCGTTTGCTGTAGAGAAGATATGAATATTCCTTTTTTTTTGTTTCTCGTGTTTACAATAAAGATCCATGTCCCCACCCCCCTCCCAGCCCCTGTGCACCCGCCCACTGTTCTTAAAATACTCACCCGGCTCCCTCGCTGGCTGGCGCTGCTTCCTGTCCTGGCCGCAGCTTCTCCTGTATGCGGTCACGTGGGGCCGCTCATTTACATTAATGAATATGCAGCTCCACCCCTATATATTCATATATATTCATGACTGTAATCGGCGGCCCCACGTGACCACTTATACAGTAGAAGGTGCGGCCAGGACAGGAAGCAGCGCCAGCCAGCGAGAGAGCCGGGTGAGTATTTTAAGAACAGCGGGCGGGCGCACAGGGGGTGGGAGGGGGGTGGGGACATGGATCTTTATTGTAAACACGAGAAACAAAAACAAAAAAGGAATATTCATATCTTCTCTACAGCAAATGCTGCTGCAGAGAAGATATGAATGGAGGCTTCAGCACCAGTGGGGGGGACAGCGCTTACGGTCTCCTGCACGGCACACAGGACTGCACACGGACGTCCATGTGCGGTACGTGTTTTACACGGACCGATTGACTTTAATGGGTCCGTGTAATCCGTGCGCTCCCACGAACACTGACATGTCTCTGTGTTTGGCCGCAAAAAATCAATGACATCTGCACAGATGCATTGATTTCAATGTGTCTACGTGTATCAGTGGCTCCGGTACGCGTCCACTGACGCGTGAAACCGGCCTAAGCGATAAAAAAAGTTCTCTATCCATGTTGTGACGTTTCCGCCTGAGAAATGGTCTAATGGAGTTGATATAATGTGCAATGGGTGAATAAAAAAATCAGATTGCCACAGGGATAATCTTAGCATGTCCTTGGTCAACCTGTCATTTTTCCAATGGCCAACATCCAGTTTTCTATTGTAAAGACATTTGTGCAGATTTATCATGGTATAGTCGTCGATTGTAAAAACATTTGGGCAATTTACACAAACTTTTGGGATAAATACTTTGTAAGCTATGTGTCAGATTCATCAAGAATGGCGTTTTTCATGCCAGTCTTGATGATGGGTGGTGTGGAGTGTGAGGCTCCTGATTTATTAAGGGGTGCATGCCTCTTAATGAATCGGGCAAGGTGGGAAATGACGAGCGCAGTCCCTGTTGGAGTAAGATTTGTAGCATTGCGAATGCTGCCGCTCATCATGAATGTGACAAACGGTGTCGCCACGCCACCATCCCGCCACTGTCCCGCTCCAGCTCCGTTCACTAGATTGGCACTGGGCAAAATGGGTGGAGACACCAAAAGTCACCCAGTCTTGTGCTGTGCAAAAATGTGGCAACTTTTGAACGTTTTTTACACCAGAATTCTGTTGAAAACCTTGATGAATAGCATCCTTAGGGGATGTGCACACGTTGCGGATCTCTGCGGATCCGAAGCATTTTTTGAGGTGCAGAAACGCTGCAGATCCGCAATTGATTTACAGTACAATGTAAATCAACGAGAGAAAAAAATGCTGTGCACACTTTGCGGAAAATCCGCTGCGGAAACGCTGCGGTTTAAAAGAAGTAGCATGTCACTTCTTTTTTGTGAATCTGCAGCGTTTTTGTACTCATTCCATTATAGAAAACCGCAGGGGTAAAAAAAGCAGCAAATCCGCAAGAAAACCGCAGCAAAAACGCCCAAAAAACGCTGCGGAACCGCACAAAAAACGCAACAAATCCGCAGGTGCGTTTTCTGCCAGGAGAGGCAGAATCCGCACCAGAAATTCCTAAGCCTAATCCGCAACGTGTGCACATAGCTTTAAACTTTTGACCTAGTGCCATATTTATATAGCCTCTGCACAACTGTATGTGAAAGCGCTACGATGTGTCAGGAGCAATGTGCAGGACCTTAATTTTGCCAAGTTACACTTAATGTAAATTGATGGCAAAATGACAAATACCACTTGGTAAAATGTCCCATCATAAATATGACACCATTTGTTAATTACTTCATTTCTATACCAAAACATCACTTTTTCGTCAACACTAGTAGTTATCCAATGCTGTGTAAAAGCTAAACTCACACGCTATACCTATGTGAATGGTTCGCGTTGGAGGACAGGACTCAGGCCATGTTCACACTTTGCGGTTTTTACCGAGGAACCGCTGCGATTTTGCAGCTGCGGGTCCGCTGCAGTTTCCATTGCGTTTACAGTAACCTGTAAACCCTATGGAAACCGCAAACCGCTGTGCACATGCTGCGGGAAAAAACGCGCAGGAACGCAGCAGTTTACAACCCACAGCATGTCACTTCTTTGTGCAGAATCGCAGCGATTCTGCACCCATACGAATGCATTGATCCACTTATTTCCAGCATGGGGCTGTGCCCACCATGCAGGAAGGAAGCGGATAATGTGCGGGTGGTACCCGGGGTAGAGGAGAGGAGACTCTCCTCCAGGCTCCGGGAACCATATTTGTGTAAAAAAAAAAAGAATTAAAATAAAAAATAATGCTATACTCACCTCTCAGCGCTGCACGCGGCCGTCCGGTCTCAAGTTTGCTATGCGACCAGGACCTGCGGTGATGTCGCGGTCACATGACCGTGACGTCACGAAGGTCCTTCTCGCACAGCATCTTTGGAACCAGACCGCCGCCTGCAGCGCCGAGGAGATCGGGACGTCAGAGGGTGAGTATATCATTATTTTATTATTTTTAACATTACTGTTGATGCTGCATATGCAGCATCAATAGTAGGAGTAAAATCCCGCAGCGGAACCCGCAGGACAAAACGTGATGAATCTGCAGGGCTAACTGCAGCGGGATTGCCCTGCAGATTTATCAAATCCGCTGCGGGAGAACCCGCAGGGACAGGACGCAACGTGTGAACATAGCCTCAGAATCAATCAGCTCCGCGGTTCGGACCTCCCTTCACTGTCACAGTATTGAATACACCTGGTCAGATAATTAGACCCTCTGTTATGGAGTATGGAGCAACAGATCTATACTGGGACCAGCAGAATATATTTAGCAGGCATTTCTTGGAAGCTGTGATGGGAGGTCTCCGGTGCTTTTATAAAATGTATTTATTACCGGTGAGGATTTACTGCCAGAGCACCTTATCTAAAATATGTGGCCTTGTCATGTGGATAGTAGCACTGTATACTCATTGTACGCTGACATTTCTGCTACTTTAGATTGTGTCTGTACCTAAACTAACACATTTATTTCTGAATGTTGGTGGCGGAGGGGGACATGCAGACACACATATATTATTATTATTTATTTATATAGCACCATTGATTCCATGGTGCTGTACATGAGAAGGGGTTACATCAAAATACAAATATCACTTACAGTAACAAACTAACAATGACAGACTGATACTGAGGGAAGAGGACCCTGCCCTTGCAGACTTACATTCTACAGGATTATGGGGAAGGAGACAGTAGGTCGGGGGTTGCAGCAGCTACGGTGCTGGTGAGGCGGTAGGTGTTATTTACTGTACACCCGGTGGTAGTGCTACCTAAATATACTAAAGGCCGCAAAACTGATATTTCCCTATTGAGAACTGCATTTGCATAAAAAGTCATGTTTTATATTGCAACAAAACTGATTAACACAGCAATAAGAACATTTATAAATCTCCATTCAGTAACACAGCAGATGTCACCGATCTCCTCTTAATACCTTGTGAGAATCCGGGAACCTTTTGGCTGTGATGTTAAAAGCCACTTTGGAGCAGATCTGTAGTACAACGGTTTGGTCGGAGTTTACAAGGATATATTTTTAACTTACAACATTCCACAATCATATCTGTGACCACAGCTAGTGGACAGGCATTGTCACATTGTGCTGTTTTTTCGGTTTGCACATTGTTCAGACAGCTCAACGTATCCTGGTATAACTGTGGCAATATTTGCATTAACGTGCATTTTTTTTTAATATCCTTGTTCTGTCTCTGTAAAGAGTGAAGGATCCCCACATGAGCCTAAAGACTGTTACGTTTGAGTTCACAAAGTTTGCGTTGCAAGGACTTTTTATGGAAATCTGACCTGCAAATAACTTGTATGTCGAGGGTATTTAATGTACCTTTTTGTAACAGCTGAACGGTCTCTCATTCTTTAACCAACTTGTAAATTGTATTCTATGGGAAAGGGATCAGGACAGTAATTTGGCTCCAGTAGTGTACTATATACCGTAGTTATTTCCTCATGCACAACCTGAGCATGCAGTATGCCCCTTGCTTCCTTTGTGTGGCATTACTAATATAAGGTTAGGGTGGAGATACTTTTAAGGGCTAACTGAAAAGATGGTAACAAATTGCTAGATTTCAACACTACTAAGGTCTCTTCATCAGGCATAGACTAAAAGAAATTCAGAAGAATCACATATTTATGCACAATACCGCCCCGAAAAATGCCATAGATAAGACAGGTGACTTGAAGCAGAACTACCATTATGTGAGAGTGATAACAAGTTGTGTCCATAAATATTGAAACAGTTCATAGATAAGGAAGTCTTAATGTTTTATGGTCCTCTGAATGGGTCTGGTACTGTTATGATGTCCCCACAGAGTCTGAAGAGCAAATTCCTTAATTGATGTAAAACGACATAAATCCATGCAACACATTCATTCCTGCACTGAGTGTGTGTGTCAAAGGTCATCATCAGTTTGTACTCCCAGACTCTTCTGTCTCTCTGAGATTTGAAATTACCCTTTAATACAAGTACCGTAATCTGATTTCCATGGTGCTAAGATCAGGGAGACAAAAATGTATTGCCACAGGTACATGTGTTCTTTTTTCTCTTATTGTGTGGCGATGAGAGTTTATCCTTGTTTTCAGTTTCTGCCCTGTCTCCCCTACATACAGACCCCCAGTTGGACATTTTAATACAAATAATTAGGTACACCACATTAGATGTGATGCAGCTGAAAGTACCTGGGATCTTGTAGTCCTGATGTGAGTTGGGGATCTTTATCTTGTCCATGGTCATTATGAAAGGACAGGTTTTACATTTTTTTTTCCGGTTGCAAGGAAAATATTTTTCTATCTGCTGGCTAACACGGTACCAAGATCTTTCCTATAAGGTTAGGGTGGCAATTCACAGAGTAAAGTCCGGCCTCGTGGACATGTAGTGGAGGGACCCAGTATAAGGCTATTTCTAGACCTTGTGTTCATACTTAAGGTACCGTTACACTTAACGATTTACCAACGATCACGACCAGCGATACGACCTGGCCGTGATCGTTGGTAAGTTGTTGTGTGGTCGCTGGAGAGCTGTCACACAGACAGCTCTCCAGCGACCAACGATGCCGAAGTCCCCGGGTAACCAGGGTAAACATCGGGTTACTAAGCGCAGGGCCACGCTTAGTAACCCGATGTTTACCCTGGTTACCATTGTAAAAATTAAAAGAAAAACACTACATACTTACATTCCTGTCGCGTCCCCCAGCGTCAGCTTCCCTGCACTGTGTAAGCGCTGGCCGGAAAGCAGAGCGGTGACGTCACCGCTGTGCTCTGCTTTACGGCCAGCCGGCGCTGACACTGGGGGACGCAGGGAAGCTGACGCTGAAGGACGCGACAGGAATGTAAGTATGTAGTGTTTTTTTTTTTACTTTTACAATGGTAACCAGGGTAAACATCTGGTTACTAAGCGCGGCCCTGCGCTTAGTAACCCGATGTTTACCCTGGTTACCAGTGAAGACATCGCTGAATTGGCGTCACACACGCTGATTCAGAGATGTCAGCGGGTGATCCAGCGACAAAATAAAGTCCTGATCATTCCCCAGTGACCAACGATCTCCCAGCAGGAGCCTGATCGTTGGTCGCTGTCACGCATAACAATTTAGTTAACGATATCGTTATGTGTGACGGTACCTTTACACCAGTAGATAGTTTACAAGCCAGAATGCTCGATCCTGATTATCTTCCAATGTAAAATGTTGGTCTTAAATGAGCAAAATATCTGTCAGGGAATTCCGATCATTTTTTGCCATTGTTATCCGCAGCACATCGCCTTGTGTAAACAAGGGATATGCTGCAGATAATTTGATAATGTATGGAGTCAGAACTATTTATTATATTAGCAACTGTTCTGTCTCCATCATTGTTTGTCAGCCCATGTAAAGACATAGCTGGTAAACGAGCACCAAACAACTTGTGTAAAGTAGATCAGCACCCACGGGCTGGAATGTACACATTTGGTTGTTGCATGAATGTGAACCACTATTGCTGAGCTTGTGTTTGTGACACTGATTAGCTCCAGCTGAGAGCAGTGCCAAAAGGTGAGCTACTATTCCTGGAGCCTACCAGAGTGTGCTAGCAACAGGTGGAAGTTTGGGCGTGTAATACGGTTTCCTTCCAGTTAAGAGTATGCCATTACCAAAGGACGTAATCTCTCCACTCCTTTTTTGAAAGGTGCTGACTGGCAGGCGTCAGCCATTTGGTGGAAACTTCTTTTCTGGAAGTGTTTACTTTTTCTTGTGCATGACATTAACTAATCATAAGTATTATACAGAGAAAAAAAAGATCACACCCCCAGAATAGATTAGACTCAGTGTTCTCTGTGTGAGATATGTAATGTTACTCAGCTCTGCTCTCCTCACTGATATCACTGCTGGCATCTTCTCTAATTACAAAAGAGGGAGAGTAGAGCAGAGCCATTATAAACATCGTTTGAAGCTCTCATCTCATGACACAGTCAGTGTGGGGGGAGGAGGAGAATAGAAGAGCTCACAGCAGCTGTTAAGAGTACAGCTGCAGGAGGTGTTTGTAATGAAACAGAGCTCTGCTCTACTCCCCTCCCTCCACACTGACTGCAGACCTGCAGATGTAGAGGTGTTTGGTTTGTAATGACACAGCTCTGTTCTACTACCAGTGGCGTAACTTGAAACTCATGGGCCCCGATGCGAAAGCTCTAACGGTGTTAGGACTGGCGGAACGCACCAAGAAAGGTGATATAGATGCGTTCGCAGTCCGGGGTCCACCGTGCAGGTGAAAACCTGCTGCTAGTAAATACAGACTATATGGCGGTACACTAAAGTATATACACGTGGGTTCAACCTCACCCAGCGTGAAGGGAGCAATCCTGTTGCGTCACAGGATCGCGGTACCGCACCTAAAGCGCGAGCGAGTAGTCAGCGTACTTAACCCCAACTGGGATTGAAGTCCGATTAGACCCTCGCTGGCACTACACCACAACTGGGTGTGTAAGGAAACGAAGTATAAATATATAAATGCACAGGAGTGCGAGCAATGCCGCACTGACGGACGTCACCAACCACACTGGCTTGAGTATGGAAAGCGCAAGGCAAGCGCACGGCGCCGTACAGGCGGACAGAGCAAGAGGACGCTGTAATGTGTGTATCGTGCAGATGATTAGTCGGGCGCTAGATAGCTACCAACATCCGCGAGCAGACAACAACTCTAGGGAGGGATATTTAGGAGCTTTCATCCATCGACATACATTCATCTACACACATAACATTATGAGACAATACTAGCGCATGGCCGTGCGGTCATGCGCAGTTTATATAGTTGCAGCACAGGAAGTGGCTACAGCACTTTTGCCCTTCCAAGACCTGCCAAGAGGACCAATGGAATGTGCTGCAGAGCCTGAGCACATGACCCTCGATCTCCAACGGGAGATCTTACCCTGGGCATGCTCAGTACGTGCAGACAAGGACTTAGTCCCAGAGAAGTCCGCTCGCTGCTGACCAGCACTGACTTTAATGGCAGAGACTAGAGAAGCAGCAGCAGCTCTTCGCACAGAGTCAGACTGAGCGAGACGCTGGGATCGACGTCCCTGCTGAACAGACTCCACTGTGGCTGGAGGAGAATGGGAGACCACAGCGGAGACGGATCGAGATTCCCCCTGTGCAGCAGAGGAAACTTGACTCCTAACAAACGGGGCCCCCAAATATTTTAAATCTTTAACAGCAATAGTCTTTTCTATAGGCCAAAGGGACTTTTAGGGCCCCCTAGGCTCCAGGGCCCGGGTGCGATTGCAACCGCTGCACCTGTTGTAGTTACACCCCTGTCTACTACCCTCCCTCCACACTGACTGCAAATGTAGAGGTGTTTGTAATGACACAGAGCTCTGCTCTACTCCACTATCCCCATGTAATCACAGTAGATTTGGGCAGTGAGATCAGTAAAGAATGCAGAGCTGTGCGCCATTATATGTCTGAGGCCTGTCCCACACGTCCAGATAATTCCGGTACCGGAAAAATCGGTACCGGAGTTATCTGTGTCCGTGAGCTCACATAAGCCATCCGTGTGGCACACGTGCGGCACACGTGTGCCGACTGGGTACCACACAGAGCGTGCAGGAGACAGCGCTAGAGATAAGCGCTGTCCCCTGCATCTGGTGCTGAAGCCGCCATTCATATCTTCTCTCCAGCAGCGTTCGCTGGAAAGAAGACATGAAAAATCCATTTTTTTTTTTTTCGTGTTTAAAATAAAGATACCTGTCCCCCCCCCACTCCCACCCCCTATGCGCCCGCCCGCTGTTAATAAAATACTCACCCGGCTCCCTCGCAGCGTCCTCTCCGCGCCGCATCTTCTCCTGTATGAGCGGTCACGTGGTGCCACCCATTACAGTCATGAATATGCGGCTCCACCCCTATATATACTACGTGGGCAGTGCAATATACTATGTGGCTGGGCAATATACTTTGTGGCTGGGCAATATACTATGTGGCTGGGCAATATACTATGTGGCTGGGCAATATACTATGTGGCTGGGCAATATACTATGTGGCTGGGCAATATACTATGTGGCTGGGCAATATACTATGTGGCTGGGCAATATACTATGTGGCTGGGCAATATACTATGTGGCTGGGCAATATACTATGTGGCTGGGCATTATACTATGTGGCTGGGCAATATACTATGTGGCTGGGCAATATACTATGTGGCTGGGCAATATACTATGTGGCTGGGCAATATACTATGTGACTGGGAAATATACTACGTGGACATGCATATTCTAGAATACCCGATGCATTAGAATCGGGCCACCATCTAGTTAACATAATAATTTTACAAATTCCAATCTTTGCAATGAAGATTAGAAATTAAGAAATAAAGTTTACATTTTATTCAGCTCTATTCCATGATATAGCCAGTTTAACAGGCTAAAACTGGTGAAAGCTCTTCTTTAATTCCCCAGTTTCTGAAGCTGTTATTGCTGCAACCCTTATACTGCTAGTGCATTATTCCACTTGGCTGGCTCCTCCAGCATAGTGTTACATGTCTTCCTAATGTAGCAGCCAGTGCCTGATGTGGGAACCCCAGCTAATAGTAACTACTTAGTCACCATTGCTGGAACAGCAGTTGTCCTCCTAGTATCACTTTCTCTTGCTGACAGGTCCCATACATCTGATGACGTTTCTCATTCCTACAGTAAAAATCATGCTGTGCAATAACTTCACTGTATGCAAATAAGAAAAGTAATTGCATGCAGAAGGTAATGACTAGCAGAGTGTAATCACTGGCCTGTCTGCTCTTTGTGCCCTGCAAATAATTGACTGCTGAGTGACATGCACATTCTGGCCAGCTCCCTGTCACATCATTAAGACTACGTTATACTTGGATGATAAATCTCTAGCTTACTGTTATGTTGCTTGTCCCAAGATGCAGCCGTGCTACCTAGAAAACATCAAAATTGGAGGACTAAGCCGGTTATAGACAAATGTTTTCAGAACCGACCTGCGGAGGTCACCAAATATAGAAGATCTGAGCCTCCAGCAATCACTACAAGTTTGCGGTTGACATAAGATAGGGGAATAAGAGATTTCTCTTCAAATTACTAATGGTAGCAGCTGCTGCACACTTGATGACTGTTGGAAGTGGCAGGGGTATGAAAGACACCTGCAATATTGCATTACTCTGCTTTATGAGAACAGAAACATGCTTTAAAAGGAAGCCAACATAATTACCGTAAGGGCTCCTACTCACTTGCGCGAGACTCGGTTGAGTCTCGCACGGCAATACCCGGTACTGCACCCTGCACTCAGGAGCAGAGCGTGCGGCTGCATGTATTCCTATGCCGGGTATTAACATGCGAGACTCATCTGAGTCTCACGCAAGTGAGTAGGAGCCCTAATTGTAATATGCAGCCCAAATGTACAGATCACCAACAGGGCCGGCTCCAGGTTTTCGAGGGCCCTGGGCGAAAGAGTCTCAGTGGGCCCCCCCTTTAACACATACCCCGATTTATGATGCACAGATACGGCAGAGAAATGTATAGTACAATGCCAGATTTCACTTCTTACATGAGTGACAGCTATTGTAGATTCTGCAGTGTATATATACAGGAGGAAAGGTGCTGTGCAGTGTATATATACACAGGAGGAGCGGTACTGTGCAGTGTATATATACAGGGGGAGAGGTGCTGTGCAGTGTATATATACAGGAGAGGTGCTTTTCTGTTTTGAGTTTTTCTATGAAACAAAGACTTTTCTACATAAACAACGTTGTTTGGTTTTGCGGCCCCAACAGATCTGTGCTACAAAGTAACAGGCGGCTCGGGCATTAATGAGGGACCTGATACTGAATCCTTTCCACAAACCCTAATGACCCAATTAGTGCCCTGTCATTAGAAGCTCATTAAACGCCTCCCTGTCCCGAGCAGTCATGTACAGTATGGGGGGATCCTGCAGCCCACCCCCTGACTGCTCCATACCATACCATACACTGCCCTCTGTCGCGCTCACTATTATCCTGTGCATTTCTCTGTCATCGTTACCCCATGTTACACTTGTCACCCCCCACTACAGAGTAGCAGGGCAGCCAATGTCACCCCCTCCCGGACCCTAATGGCAGCAGGAAATGTCTGCTCCTTTATTGGGTTGGAACCTGATTTAATCAAGGAATAATGTGGATTTGTTGCCGGTGGCTGCAGGGGATGGGTTACGTGATGCCATGTCCGTGGTGGGAGCAGTGGCAGCTGCTGGGACCTGGACAGACACAACCAATGTTGCTGTGACTGCACAGTGTGACCTGGAGGAGAGAAGCTGAGACTCCGTAGCAGAAATCACCCACATGCCAGCACTGGGCAGAGTCCCTCCAGTCACCAGCCTGGGGCCACAGGGCCCCAATGTACAGCCCACAGTTCAGTTTTATCCATGGCAGCAGCTCCCCTTCCTCCTGGCATCTGGTTAACCCCATTTACGCGGGTCGGATTGTTATCTTTAAGGTTCAGCAATAACCTTCATACAGATGGGAAGGGGTTAAGCTTCTTCCTACCCCACTGGTGCAGGTTTGGTGCAGCATGCATGTATTCTGGGTGAGCTGGGCGGCTACAGGCTGCACCCCACCAGCTGCTCCTCCAGACATCACCCACATTTTTAGGCAGCGGAGAAAGACAGCAGCAGAATGAGCCACAACTGCAACCACTGCTGGATACCATAACACTCACTCAGGCACTAGTAGGACGGAGCTCCTCAGAATCTGCCTGATAAACTTCAGCACTGTCTGCAGCCACCCAGGGGGGAGAGCAGAGAAGTGCTCTCTCCGCCCACAATGTCACACTGGCTGCCTTCTGTTAACCTCTATGTGTGCCTGCCTGGCTGCACTGACTGAGTGAGAAGATGCTTGTGTCAGAGCTGGCACATAGGGGTTAAGAGAACGCAGCCAGCAGTGACTTTGTGGGGGGAGAGAGCATGTTATCTCCTGCTCTGCTCTCCCAGCTTTATCTATGACAGCGTGAGTGGGCCCCCCCCTCTCCCCAGGGCCCCGGCATTTGCCCGCTGTGCCGGGTATTGACGCCGGCCCTGATCACCAACCCCGGCCTCATCTGCTGGCTTGGACATTAGAGAAGCTTCACTTCTGGGCAAGTAGACCAGCTAAGTCCACACTTTCCCTGATCATATCCACAACATTATGTAGCAGGTGATACTGTGCCATTATGGGAAATAGTCAGACCAAACACATTTCTATCACTCCATTATGACAGATTTGTTATCATCGCATAGATTTTAGTAATATGTTTCATTTTTAAGCTTTTAATATGTCCCCTTTGTTTTGGTGAATAGGGCTATTTATTCATACTGAAAACATGGAAGATCATTTCATACTAGTAGAGCAAGATCAAGGTTGATGTAAGCTCTTAAGCAAAACGTTGGACAGTACAATATAATACTTAATTGGCCACATACAATACATTGGTGGGAGATCCCATGAATGTCAGCAGGATCTGTTGGCAGAGAGCATCCCAAATGCCCCATGTCAGGATTTGGGTAAAAAAGCACTACGTACGGTATTTTATTTCATTTGAGGTAAGCAGAAGTGTCACTAATTCACTTCTCCCTATGACAAAATATTTGAGCGCTCGGTGTTATGAAAGGCAATTCAGAATCACAATGGACATGGAGGTCAGAGCACATACAGTGAACTGACAATAACCCAAAATAATAGAACGAGCTCTGAGACGTGGGAACTCTGCAGACCGCAATCCCTAAGCCTATCAAACCACACTAAAGGTAGCCGTGGAGCGCTCCTGACCAGAACCTAGGCACCTCGTCACAGCCTGAGAAACTAGCTAATCCTGAAGATAGAAAAATAAGCCTACCTTGCCTCAGAGAAATTCCCCAAAGGAAAAGGCAGCCCCCCACATATAATGACTGTGAGTAAGATGAAAACACAAACATAGAGATGAAACAGATTTAGCAAAGTGAGGCCCGACTAGCTGAACAGAACGAGGATAGGGAAGATAACTTTGCGGTCAGCACAAAAACCTATAAAAAACCACGCAGAGGGGACAAAAAGACCCTCCGCACCGACTAACGGTACGGAGGTGGTCCCTCTGCGTCTCAGAGCTTCCAGCAGGCGAGAAAAACCAATAAAGCAAGCTGGACAGAAAAATAGCAACAAAATAACATAAGCAAAACTTAGCTTTGCAGAGCAGCAGGCCACAGGAATGATCCAGGGAAAAAACAAGTCCCACACTGAAACATTGACAGGAAGCATAGATGAAAGCATCAGGTGGAGTTAAGTAGAGAAGAAGCTAACGAGCTCACCAGATCACCTGAGGGAGGAAACTCAGAAGCTGCAGTACCACTTTCCTCCACAAACGGAAGATCCCAGAGAGAATCAGCCGAAGAACCACTTGTGACCACAGGAGTGAACTCTGCCACAGAATTCACAACAGTACCCCCCCCCCTTGAGGAGGGGTCACCGAACCCTCACCAGAGCCCCCAGGCCGACCAGGATGAGCCACATGAAAGGCACAAACAAGATCGGGAGCATGGACATCAGAGGCAAAAACCCAGGAATTATCCTCCTGAGCATAACCCTTCCATTTAACCAGATACTGGAGTTTCCGTCTTGAAACACGAGAATCCAAAATCTTCTCCACAATATACTCCAATTCCCCCTCCACCAAAACCGGGGCAGGAGGCTCAACAGATGGAACCATAGGTGCCACGTATCTCCGCAACAATGACCTATGGAATACGTTATGTATGGAAAAAGAATCTGGAAGGGTCAGACGAAAAGACACAGGATTAAGAACCTCAGAAATCCTATACGGACCAATAAAACGAGGTTTAAACTTAGGAGAGGAAACCTTCATAGGAATATGACGAGTGTTATGCTGTGCTATCAGGCAACACAGTGTGCAGTAATCAGCGCACATACAGTGATATGGCAATAACCCAAAAACAATAGAACAAGCTCTGAGACGTGGAATCTCTGCAGACTGCAATACCTGAACCTATCCTCACACAACTAAAAGCAGCAGTGGATTGCGCCTAACACTACCTATGCAACTCGGCACTGCCTGAGGAGCTGACTAGCCTGAAGATAGAAATACAAGCCTGACTTGCCTCAGAGAAATACCCCAAAGGAATAGGCAGCCCCCCACATATAATGACTGTTAGCAAGATGAAAAGACAAAACGTAGGAATGAAATAGATTCAGCAAAGTGAGGCCCGATATTCTAGACAGAGCGAGGATAGCAAAGAGAACTATGCAGTCTACAAAAAACCCTAAAGCAGAACCACGCAAAGGGGGGCAAAAAGACCCACCGTGCCGAACTAACGGCACGGCGGTGCACCCTTTGCGTCTCAGAGCTTCCAGCAAAAGAGAATAGCACAGCTGGACAGAAAAAACGGAAACAAAAACAAAGTAACACTTATCTAGCAGAGCAGCAGGCCACAGGAAAGATCCAGGAGCTCAGATCCAACACTGGAACATTGACAAGGAGCAAGGAAGACAGACTCAGGTGGAGTTAAATAGCAAGGCAGCCAACGAGCTCACCAAAACACCTGAGGGAGGAAGCCCAGAGGCTGCAATACCACTTGTGACCACAGGAGTGAATTCAGCCACAGAATTCACAACAGTACCCCCCCTTGAGGAGGGGTCACTGAACCCTCACCAGAACCCCCAGGCCGACCAGGATGAGCCACATGAAAGGCACGAACAAGATCTGGGGCATGGACATCAGAGGCAAAAACCCAGGAATTATCCTCCTGAGCATAACCCTTCCATTTGACCAGATACTGGAGTTTCCGTCTAGAGACACGAGAATCCAAAATTTTCTCCACAATATACTCCAATTCCCCCTCCACCAAAACAGGGGCAGGAGGCTCCACAGATGGAACCATAGGTGCCACGTATCTTCTCAACAACGACCTATGGAATACATTATGTATGGAAAAGGAGTCTGGGAGGGTCAGACGAAAAGACACCGGATTGAGAATCTCAGAAATCCTATACGGACCAATAAAACGAGGTTTAAATTTAGGAGAGGAAACCTTCATAGGAATATGACGAGAAGATAACCAAACCAGATCCCCAACACGAAGTCGGGGACCCACACGGCGTCTACGATTAGCGAAAAGCTGAGCCTTCTCCTGGGACAAGATCAAATTGTCCACTACCTGAGTCCAGATCTGCTGCAACCTATCCACCACAGAATCCACACCAGGACAGTCCGAAGACTCAACCTGTCCTGAAGAGAAACGAGGATGGAACCCAGAATTGCAGAAAAATGGAGAGACCAAGGTAGCCGAGCTGGCCCGATTATTAAGGGCGAACTCAGCCAACGGCAAAAATGACACCCAATCATCCTGGTCAGCAGAAACAAAACATCTCAGATATGTTTCCAAGGTCTGATTGGTTCGTTCGGTCTGGCCATTAGTCTGAGGATGGAAGGCCGAGGAAAAAGATAGGTCAATGCCCATCCTACCACAAAAGGCTCGCCAGAACCTCGAGACAAACTGGGAACCTCTGTCAGAAACAATATTCTCAGGAATGCCATGCAAACGAACCACATGCTGGAAGAACAAAGGCACCAAATCAGAGGAGGAAGGCAATTTAACCAAGGGCACCAGATGGACCATTTTAGAAAAGCGATCACAGACCACCCAAATGACCGACATCTTTTGAGAAACGGGAAGGTCAGAAATGAAATCCATCGAAATATGTGTCCAAGGCCTCTTCGGGACCGGCAAGGGCAAAAGCAACCCACTGGCACGTGAACAGCAGGGCTTAGCCCTAGCACAAATCCCACAGGACTGCACAAAAGCACGCACATCCCGTGACAGAGATGGCCACCAGAAGGATCTAGCCACTAACTCTCTGGTACCCAAGATTCCTGG
Organism: Ranitomeya imitator; assembly: GCF_032444005.1. Lineage (NCBI taxonomy): Eukaryota > Metazoa > Chordata > Amphibia > Anura > Dendrobatidae > Ranitomeya > Ranitomeya imitator. Next base: position 655,757,794 of record NC_091284.1, on the reverse strand, counting down.
ATGACCAGCCAGCACCGAACAATGAAGTTCAGAGATAACTTTACTAGTCCACCTATCAGGGACGAACAGTTTCTCGGCCGGACAACGATCAGGTTTATTAGCCTGAAATTTCTGCAACACTCTCCGCAAATCAGGAGAGATGGCAGACACAATGACTCCTTCCTTGAGGATACTCGCCGGCTCATATAACCCCGGAGAGTCGGGCACAAAACTCCTAGACAGAGCATCCGCCTTCACATTTTTAGAGCCCGGAAGGTACGAAATCACAAAATCAAAACGAGCAAAAAATAACGACCAACGGGCCTGTCTAGGATTCAAGCGCTTGGCAGACTCGAGATAAGTAAGATTCTTATGATCAGTCAATACCACCACGCGATGCTTAGCTCCCTCAAGCCAATGACGCCACTCCTCGAATGCCCACTTCATGGCCAGCAACTCTCGGTTGCCCACATCATAATTACGCTCAGCAGCAGAAAATTTCCTGGAAAAGAAAGCACATGGTTTCAACACTGAGCAACCAGAACCTCTCTGTGACAAAACCGCCCCTGCTCCAATCTCAGAAGCATCAACCTCGACCTGGAACGGAAGAGAAACATCTGGTTGACACAACACAGGGGCACAGCAAAAACGACGCTTCAACTCCTGAAAAGCTTCCACGGCAGCAGAAGACCAATTAACCAAATCAGCACCCTTCTTGGTCAAATCGGTCAATGGTCTGGCAATGCTAGAAAAATTACAGATGAAGCGACGATAAAAATTAGCAAAGCCCAGGAATTTCTGCAGACTTTTCAGAGATGTCGGCTGAGTCCAATCCTGGATGGCCTGGACCTTAACCGGATCCATCTCGATAGTAGAAGGGGAAAAGATGAACCCCAAAAATGAAACCTTCTGCACACCGAAGAGACACTTTGATCCCTTCACGAACAAGGAATTAGCACGCAGTACCTGGAAAACCATTCTGACTTGCTTCACATGAGACTCCCAATCATCAGAGAAGATCAAAATGTCATCCAAGTAAACAATCAGGAATTTATCCAGATACTCACGGAAAATGTCATGCATAAAAGACTGAAAAACAGATGGAGCATTGGCAAGTCCGAACGGCATCACCAGATACTCAAAATGACCCTCGGGCGTATTAAATGCCATTTTCCATTCATCTCCCTGCCTGATTCTCACCAGATTATACGCACCACAAAGATCAATCTTAGTAAACCAACTAGCCCCCTTAATCCGAGCAAACAAGTCAGATATCAATGGCAAGGGATACTGAAACTTAACAGTGATCTTATTAAGAAGGCGGTAATCAATACACGGTCTCAGCGAACCATCCTTCTTGGCTACAAAGAAGAACCCTGCTCCCAGTGGTGATGACCATGGGCGAATATGTCCCTTCTCCAGGGATTCTTTCACATAACTGCGCATAGCGGTGTGTTCAGGCACGGACAAATTAAATAAACGACCCTTAGGGAATTTACTACCAGGAATCAAATTGATAGCACAATCACAATTCCTATGCGGAGGTAGGGCATCAGACTTGGGCTCTTCAAATACATCCTGAAAGTCAGACAAGAACTCTGGGATGTCAGAAGGAATGGATGACCAAATAGACAAAAATGGAACATCACCATGTACTCCCTGACAACCCCAGCTGGTTACCGACATAGAGTTCCAATCTAATACTGGATTATTGGTTTGTAGCCATGGCAACCCCAACACGACCACATCATGCAGATTATGCAGTACCAGAAAGCGAATAACTTCCTGATGTGCAGGAGCCATGCACATAGTCAGCTGGGCCCAGTACTGAGGCTTATTCTTGGCCAAAGGTGTAGCATCAATTCCTCTCAACGGAATAGGACACCGCAAAGGCTCCAAGAAAAATCCACAACGTTTAGCATAATCCAAATCCATCAGATTCAGGGCAGCGCCTGAATCCACAAACGCCATGACAGAATACGATGACAAAGAGCATATCAAGGTAATGGACAGAAGGAATTTGGACTGTACAGTACCAATGACGGCAGAGCTATCGAACCGCCTAGTGCGCTTAGGACAATTAGAAATAGCATGAGTGGAATCACCACAGTAGAAACACAGCCTGTTCAGACGTCTGTGTTCTTGCCGTTCAACTTTAGTCATAGTCCTGTCGCACTGCATAGGCTCAGGTTTACTCTCAGACAATACCGCCAGATGGTGCACAGATTTACGCTCGCGCAAGCGACGACCGATCTGAATGGCCAAGGACATAGACTCATTCAAACCAGCAGGCATAGGAAATCCCACCATGACATCCTTAAGAGCTCCAGAGAGACCCTTTCTGAACAAAGCTGCCAGCGCAGATTCATTCCACAGAGTAAGTACTGACCACTTCCTAAATTTCTGACAATATACTTCTACATCATCCTGACCCTGGCATAAAGCCAGCAAATTTTTCTCAGCCTGATCCACTGAATTAGGCTCATCGTAAAGCAATCCAAGCGCCTGGAAAAATGCATCAACATTACTCAATGCAGGGTCTCCTGGCGCAAGAGAAAACGCCCAGTCTTGAGGGTCGCCGCGCAAAAAAGAAATAATCAAAACCTGTTGAATAGGATTACCAGAAGAATGAGGTTTCAAGGCCAGAAATAGCTTACAATTATTTTTGAAGCTCAGGAACTTAGTTCTGTCACCAAAAAACAAATCAGGAATAGGAATTCTTGGTTCTAGCATAGATTTCTGATCAATTGTATCTTGAATCTTTTGTACATTTATAACGAGATTATCCATTGAGGAGCACAGAGCCTGAATATCCATGTCCACAGCTGTGTCCTGAAGCACTCTAATGTCTAGGGGAAAAAAAAAAAAAAAAAAAACTGAAGACAGAGCTGAGGAAAAAAAAAAAAATGATGTCAGGACTTCTTTTTTCCCTCTATTGAGAATCATTGGTTTGGGCTCCTTGTACTGTTATGCTGTGCTATCAGGCAACACAGTGTGCAGTAATCAGCGCACATACAGTGATATGGCAATAACCCAAAAACAATAGAACAAGCTCTGAGACGTGGAATCTCTGCAGACTGCAATACCTGAACCTATCCTCACACAACTAAAAGCAGCAGTGGATTGCGCCTAACACTACCTATGCAACTCGGCACTGCCTGAGGAGCTGACTAGCCTGAAGATAGAAATACAAGCCTGACTTGCCTCAGAGAAATACCCCAAAGGAATAGGCAGCCCCCCACATATAATGACTGTTAGCAAGATGAAAAGACAAAACGTAGGAATGAAATAGATTCAGCAAAGTGAGGCCCGATATTCTAGACAGAGCGAGGATAGCAAAGAGAACTATGCAGTCTACAAAAAACCCTAAAGCAGAACCACGCAAAGGGGGGCAAAAAGACCCACCGTGCCGAACTAACGGCACGGCGGTGCACCCTTTGCGTCTCAGAGCTTCCAGCAAAAGAGAATAGCACAGCTGGACAGAAAAAACGGAAACAAAAACAAAGTAACACTTATCTAGCAGAGCAGCAGGCCACAGGAAAGATCCAGGAGCTCAGATCCAACACTGGAACATTGACAAGGAGCAAGGAAGACAGACTGAGGTGGAGTTAAATAGCAAGGCAGCCAACGAGCTCACCAAAACACCTGAGGGAGGAAGCCCAGAGGCTGCAATACCACTTGTGACCACAGGAGTGAATTCAGCCACAGAATTCACAACAGACGAGAAGATAACCAAACCAGATCCCCAACACGAAGTCGGGGACCCACACGGCGTCTGCGATTAGCGAAAAGTTGAGCCTTCTCCTGGGACAAGGTCAAATTGTCCACTACCTGAGTCCAAATCTGCTGCAACCTGTCCACCACAGTATCCACACCAGGACAGTCCGAAGACTCAACCTGTCCAGAAGAGAAACGAGGATGGAACCCAGAATTGCAGAAAAACGGTGAAACCAAGGTAGCCGAGCTGGCCCGATTATTAAGGGCGAACTCAGCCAAAGGCAAAAAGGACACCCAGTCATCCTGATCAGCAGAAACAAAGCACCTCAGATATGTTTCCAAGGTCTGATTGGTTCGCTCGGTCTGGCCATTAGTCTGAGGATGGAAAGCCGAGGAAAAAGACAAGTCAATGCCCATCCTACCACAAAAGGCTCGCCAAAACCTCAAAACAAACTGGGAACCTCTGTCAGAAACAATATTCTCTGGAATGCCATGCAAACGAACCACATGCTGGAAGAACAAAGGCACCAAATCAGAGGAGGAAGGCAATTTAGACAAGGGTACCAGATGGACCATCTTAGAAAAGCGATCACAGACCACCCAAATGACTGACATCTTTTGAAAAACGGGAAGGTCAGAAATAAAATCCATAGAGATATGTGTCCAAGGCCTCTTCGGGACCGGCAAGGGCAAAAGCAACCCACTGGCACGAGAACAGCAGGGCTTAGCCCGAGCACAAATCCCACAGGACTGCACAAAAGCACGCACATCTCGCGACAGAGAGGGCCACCAAAAGGATCTAGCCACTAACTCTCTGGTACCAAAGATTCCAGGATGACCAGCCAACACCGAACAATGAAGTTCAGAGATAACTCTATTCGTCCACCTATCAGGGACAAACAGTTTCTCCGCTGGGCAGCGATCAGGTTTATTAACCTGAAATTTTTGCAGCACCCGCCGCAAATCAGGGGAGATGGCAGACACAATTACTCCTTCCTTGAGGATACCCGCCGGCTCAGATAAACCCGGAGAGTCGGGTACAAAACTCCTAGACAGAGCATCCGCCTTCACATTTTTAGAGCCCGGAAGGTACGAAATCACAAAGTCAAAACGGGCAAAAAACAACGACCAACGAGCTTGTCTAGGATTCAAGCGCTTGGCAGACTCGAGATAAGTCAAGTTCTTATGATCAGTCAATACCACCACGCGATGCTTAGCTCCTTCAAGCCAATGACGCCACTCCTCGAATGCCCACTTCATGGCCAGCAACTCTCGGTTGCCCACATCATAATTACGCTCAGCAGGCGAAAACTTCCTGGAAAAGAAAGCGCATGGTTTCATCACTGAGCAACCAGAACCTCTCTGCGACAAAACCGCCCCTGCTCCAATCTCAGAAGCATCAACCTCGACCTGGAACGGAAGAGAAACATCTGGCTGACACAACACAGGGGCAGAAGAAAAACGACGCTTCAACTCTTGAAAAGCTTCCACAGCAGCAGAAGACCAATTGACCACATCAGCACCCTTCTTGGTCAAATCGGTCAATGGTTTAGCAATACTAGAAAAATTGCAGATGAAGCGACGATAAAAATTAGCAAAGCCCAGGAACTTTTGCAGACTTTTCAGAGATGTCGGCTGAGTCAAATCATGGATGGCTTGGACCTTAACAGGATCCATCTCGATAGTAGAAGGGGAAAAGATGAACCCCAAAAATGAAACCTTCTGCACACCAAAGAGACACTTTGATCCCGTCACAAACAAAAAATTAGTACGCAGGACCTGAAAAACCGTTCTGACCTGCTTCACATGAGACTCCCAATCATCCGAGAAGATCAAAATGTCATCCAAGTACACAATCAGGAATTTATCCAGGTACTCTCGGAAGATGTCATGCATAAAGGACTGAAACACTGATGGAGCATTGGCAACTCCGAACGGCATCACGAGATACTCAAAATGACCCTCGGGCGTATTAAATGCAGTTTTCCATTCATCACCTTGCTTAATTCGCACCAGATTATACGCACCACGAAGATCTATCTTTGTGAACCAACTAGCCCCCTTAATCCGAGCAAACAGATCAGATAACAATGGCAAGGGGTACTGAAATTTAACCGTGATCTTATTAAGAAGGCGGTAATCTATACAAGGTCTCAGCGAACCATCCTTCTCGGCTACAAAAAAGAACCCTGCTCCTAATGGCGACGATGACGGGCGAATATGCCCCTTCTCCAGGGATTCCTTCACATAACTGCGCATAGCGGTGTGCTCAGGCACGGACAAATTAAACAATCGATCTTTGGGAATTTACTACCAGGAATCAAATTGATAGCACAATCACAATCCCTATGCGGAGGTAGGGCATTGGACTTGGGCTCATCAAATACATCCCGGTAATCAGACAAGAACTCTGGGACCTCAGAAGGAGTGGATGACGAAATTGACAGAAATGGAACATCACCATGTACCCCCTGACAACCCCAGCTGGACACCGACATGGATTTCCAATCTAATACTGGATTATGGGCTTGTAGCCATGGCAACCCCAACTGTTATGGCTGGCAATCAGGCAACACAGCGTGCAGTAATCAGCGCACATACAGAGATCTGGCAATAACCAAAAACAATAGGACGAGCTCTGAGACGTGGAATCTCTGTAGACTGCAGTACCTGATCTATCCTCACACAACTATAAGCAGCAGTGGATTGCGCCTAACAACTACCTATGCAACTCGGCACTGCCTGAGGAGCTGACTAGCCTGAAGATAGAAATACAAGCCTGACTTACCTCAGAGAAATACCCCAAAGGAATAGGCAGCCCCCCACATATAATGACTGTTAGCAAGATGAAAAGACAAACGTAGGAATGAAATAGATTCAGCAAAGTGAGGCCCGATATTCTAGACAGAGCGAGGATAGCAAAGAGAACTATGCAGTCTACAAAAAACCCTAAAACGAAAACCACGCAAAGGGGCAAAAAGACCCACCGTGCCGAACTAACAGCACGGCGGTGCACCCCTCTGCTTCTCAGAGCTTCCAGCAAAAGATAATAGCAAGCTGGACAGAAAAAACAGAAAACAAACTAGAAGCACTTATCTAGCAGAGCAGCAGGCCCAAGGAAAGATGCAGTAGCTCAGATCCAACACTGGAACATTGACAAGGAGCAAGGAAGACAGACTCAGGTGGAGCTAAATAGCAAGGCAGCCAACGAGCTCACCAAAACACCTGAGGGAGGAAGCCCAGAGACTGCAATACCACTTGTGACCACAGAAGTGAACTCAGCCACAGAATTCACAACAGTACCCCCCCCTTGAGGAGGGGTCACCGAACCCTCACCAGAACCCCCAGGCCGACCAGGATGAGCCACATGAAAGGCACGAACAAGATCTGGGGCATGGACATCAGAGGCAAAAACCCAGGAATTATCTTCCTGAGCATAACCTTTCCATTTGACCAGATACTGGAGTTTCCGTCTAGAGACACGAGAATCCAAAATCTTCTCCACAATATACTCCAATTCCCCCTCCACCAAAACAGGGGCAGGAGGCTCCACAGATGGAACCATAGGTGCCACGTATCTCCTCAACAACGACCTATGGAATACATTATGTATGGAAAAGGAGTCTGGGAGGGTCAGACGAAAAGACACCGGATTGAGAATCTCAGAAATCCTATACGGACCAATAAAACGAGGTTTAAATTTAGGAGAGGAAACCTTCATAGGAATATGACGAGAAGATAACCAAACCAAATCCCCAACACGAAGTCGGGGTCCCACACGGCGTCTGCGATTAGCGAAAAGCTGAGCCTTCTCCTGGGACAAGGTTAAATTGTCCACTACCTGAGTCCAGATCTGCTGCAACCTGTCCACCACAGAATCCACACCAGGACAGTCCGAAGACTCAACCTGTCCTGAAGAGAAACGAGGATGGAACCCAGAATTGCAGAAAAATGGAGAGACCAAGGTAGCCGAGCTGGCCCGATTATTAAGGGCGAACTCAGCCAACGGCAAAAATGACACCCAATCATCCTGGTCAGCGGAAACAAAACATCTCAGATATGTTTCCAAGGTCTGATTGGTTCGTTCGGTCTGGCCATTAGTCTGAGGATGGAAGGCCGAGGAGAAAGATAGGTCAATGCCCATACTACCACAAAAGGCTCGCCAGAACCTCGAGACAAACTGGGAACCTCTGTCAGAAACAACATTCTCAGGAATGCCATGTAAACGAACCACATGCTGGAAGAACAAAGGCACCAAATCAGAGGAGGAAGGCAATTTAACCAAGGGCACCAGATGGACCATTTTAGAAAAGCGATCACAGACCACCCAAATGACCGACATTTTTTGAGAAACGGGAAGGTCAGAAATGAAATCCATCGAAATATGTGTCCAAGGCCTCTTCGGGACCGGCAAGGGCAAAAGCAACCCACTGGCACGTGAACAGCAGGGCTTAGCCCTAGCACAAATTCCACAGGACTGCACAAAAGCACGCACATCCCGTGACAGAGATGGCCACCAGAAGGATCTAGCAACCAACTCCCTGGTACCAAAGATTCCTGGATGACCGGCCAGCACCGAACAATGAAGTTCAGAGATAACTTTACTAGTCCACCTATCAGGGACGAACAGTTTCTCGGCCGGACAACGATCAGGTTTATTAGCCTGAAATTTCTGCAACACTCTCCGCAAATCAGGGGAGATGGCAGACACAATGACTCCTTCCTTGAGGATACTCGCCGGCTCAGATAACCCCGGAGAGTCGGGCACAAAACTCCTAGACAGAGCATCCGCCTTCACATTTTTAGAGCCCGGAAGGTATGAAATCACAAAATCAAAACGAGCAAAAGATAACGACCAACGGGCCTGTCTAGGATTCAAGCGCTTGGCAGACTCGAGATAAGTCAAGTTCTTATGATCAGTCAATACCACCACGCGATGCTTAGCACCCTCAAGCCAATGACGCCACTCCTCGAATGCCCACTTCATGGCCAGCAACTCTCGGTTGCCCACATCATAATTACGCTCAGCAGCAGAAAATTTCCTGGAAAAAAAAGCACATGGTTTGAACACTGAGCAACCAGAACCTCTCTGTGACAAAACCGCCCCTGCACCAATCTCAGAAGCATCAACCTCGACCTGGAACGGAAGAGAAACATCAGGTTGACACAACACAGGGGCACAGCAAAAACGACGCTTCAACTCCTGAAAAGCTTCCACGGCAGCAGAAGACCAATTAACCAAATCAGCACCCTTCTTGGTCAAATCGGTCAATGGTTTGGCAATGCTAGAAAAATTACAGATGAAGCGACGATAAAAATTAGCAAAGCCCAGGAATTTCTGCAGACTTTTTAGAGATGTCGGCTGAGTCCAATCCTGGATGGCCTGAACCTTAACCGGATCCATCTCGATAGTAGAAGGGGAAAAGATGAACCCCAAAAATGAAACTTTCTGCACACCGAAGAGACACTTTGATCCCTTCACGAACAAGGAATTAGCACGCAGTACCTGGAAAACCATTCTGACTTGCTTCACATGAGACTCCCAATCATCTGAGAAGATCAAAATGTCATCCAAGTAAACAATCAAGAATTTATCCAGATACTCACGGAAAATGTCATGCATAAAAGACTGAAAAACAGATGGAGCATTGGCAAGTCCGAACGGCATCACCAGATACTCAAAATGACCCTCGGGCGTATTAAATGCCGTTTTCCATTCATCTCCCTGCCTGATTCTCACCAGATTATACGCACCACGAAGATCAATCTTAGTAAACCAACTAGCCCCCTTAATCCGAGCAAACAAGTCAGAAATCAATGGCAAGGGATACTGAAACTTAACAGTGATCTTATTAAGAAGGCGGTAATCAATACACGGTCTTAGCGAACCATCCTTCTTGGCTACAAAAAAGAACCCTGCTCCCAATGGTGACGACGATGGGCGAATATGTCCCTTCTCCAGGGACTCCTTCACATAACTGCGCATAGCGGTGTGTTCAGGTACGGACAAATTAAATAAACGACCCTTAGGGAATTTACTACCAGGAATCAAATCGATAGCACAATCACAATTCCTATGCGGAGGTAGGGCATCAGACTTGGACTCTTCAAATACATCCTGAAAGTCCGACAAGAACTCTGGGATGTCAGAAGGAATGGATGACGAAATAGACAAAAATGGAACATCACCATGTACTCCCTGACAACCCCAGCTGGTTACCGACATAGAGTTCCAATCCAATACTGGATTATGGGTTTGTAGCCATGGCAACCCCAACACGACCACATCATGCAAATTATGCAGTACCAGAAAGTGAATAACTTCCTGATGTGCAGGAGCCATGCACATGGTCAGCTGGGCCCAGTACTGAGGCTTATTCTTGGCCAAAGGTGTAGCATCAATTCCTCTCAACGGAATAGGACACCGCAAAGGCTCCAAGAAAAATCCACAACGTTTAGCATAATCCAAATCCATCAGATTCAGGGCAGCGCCTGAATCCACAAACGCCATGACAGAATACGATGACAAAGAGCACATTAAGGTAATGGACAAAAGGAATTTGGACTGTATAGTACCAATAACGGCAGAGCTATCGAACCGCCTAGTGCGTTTAGGACAATTAGAAATAGCATGAGTAGAATCACCACAATAGAAACACAGTCTGTTCAGACGTCTGTGTTCTTGCCGTTCTACTTTAGTCATAGTCCTGTCGCACTGCATAGGCTCAGGTTTACTCTCAGGCAGTACCGCCAGATGGTGCACAGATTTACGCTCGCGCAAGCGACGACCGATCTGAATGGCCAAGGACATAGACTCATTCAAACCAGCAGGCATAGGAAATCCCACCATTACATCCTTAAGAGCTTCAGAGAGACCCTTTCTGAACAAAGCCGCTAGTGCAGATTCATTCCACAGAGTGAGTACTGACCATTTCCTAAATTTCTGACAATATACTTCTACATCATCCTGACCCTGGCATAAAGCCAGCAGATTTTGCTCAGCCTGATCCACTGAATTAGGCTCATCGTAAAGCAATCCGAGCGCCAGGAAAAATGCATCAACATTACTCAATGCAGAATCTCCTGGTGCAAGAGAAAACGCCCAGTCCTGTGGGTCGCCGCGCAAAAAAGAAATAATAATCAAAACCTGTTGAATAGGATTACCAGAAGAATGAGGTTTCAAGGCCAAAAATAGCTTACAATTATTTCTGAAGCTCAGGAACTTAGTTCTGTCACCAAAAAACAAATCAGGAATCGGAATTCTTGGTTCTAGCATCGATTTCTGATCAATAGTATCTTGAATCTTTTGTACATTTACAACGAGATTATTCATTGAGGAGCACAGAGCCTGAATATCCATGTCCACAGCTGTGTCCTGAAGCACTCTAATGTCTAGGGGAAAAAAAAGACTGAAGACAGAGCTAAGAAAAAAAAATGATGTCAGGATTTCTTTTTTCCCTCTATTGGGAATCATTGGTGTGGCTCCTTGTACTGTTATGGCTGGCAATCAGGCAACACAGCGTGCAGTAATCAGCGCACATACAGAGATCTGGCAATAACCAAAAACAATAGGACGAGCTCTGAGACGTGGAATCTCTGTAGACTGCAGTACCTGATCTATCCTCACACAACTATAAGCAGCAGTGGATTGCGCCTAACAACTACCTATGCAACTCGGCACTGCCTGAGGAGCTGACTAGCCTGAAGATAGAAATACAAGCCTGACTTACCTCAGAGAAATACCCCAAAGGAATAGGCAGCCCCCCACATATAATGACTGTTAGCAAGATGAAAAGACAAACGTAGGAATGAAATAGATTCAGCAAAGTGAGGCCCGATATTCTAGACAGAGCGAGGATAGCAAAGAGAACTATGCAGTCTACAAAAAACCCTAAAACGAAAACCACGCAAAGGGGCAAAAAGACCCACCGTGCCGAACTAACAGCACGGCGGTGCACCCCTCTGCTTCTCAGAGCTTCCAGCAAAAGATAATAGCAAGCTGGACAGAAAAAACAGAAAACAAACTAGAAGCACTTATCTAGCAGAGCAGCAGGCCCAAGGAAAGATGCAGTAGCTCAGATCCAACACTGGAACATTGACAAGGAGCAAGGAAGACAGACTCAGGTGGAGCTAAATAGCAAGGCAGCCAACGAGCTCACCAAAACACCTGAGGGAGGAAGCCCAGAGACTGCAATACCACTTGTGACCACAGAAGTGAACTCAGCCACAGAATTCACAACACCCAACACGACCACATCATGCAGATTATGCAACACCAGAAATCGAATAACCTCCTGATGTGCAGGAGCCATGCACATGGTCAGCTGGGTCCAGTATTGAGGCTTATTCTTGGCCAAAGGCGTAGCATCAATTCCTCTCAATGGAATAGGACACTGCAAGGGCTCCAAGAAAAACCCACAACGCTTAGCATATTCCAAGTCCATCAAATTCAGGGCAGCGCCTGAATCCACAAATGCCATGACAGAATATGATGACAAAGAGCAGATCAAGGTAACGGACAGAAGAAATTTTGACTGTACAGTACCAATGGTGGCAGACCTAGCGAACCGCTTAGTGCGCTTAGGACAATCAGAGATAGCATGAGTGGAATCACCACAGTAGAAACACAGACCATTCAGACGTCTATGTTCTTGCCGTTCAACTCTGGTCAAGGTCCAATCACACTGCATAGGCTCAGGTTTAAGCTCAGGTAATAGCGCCAAATGGTGCACATGTTTACGCTCACGCAAGCGTCGACCGATCTGAATGGCCAAAGACATAGACTCATTCAAACCAGCAGGCATAGGAAATCCCACCATGACATCCTTAAGGGTTTCAGAGAGACCCTTTCTGAATATTGCTGCCAGCGCAGATTCATTCCATTGAGTGAGCACTGACCACTTTCTAAATTTCTGACAATATACCTCTATCTCATCCTGAGCCTGACAAAGAGCCAGCAAATTTTTTTCTGCCTGATCCACTGAATTAGGCTCATCGTACAGCAACCCAAGCGCCAGGAAAAACGCATCGATATTACTCAATGCAGGATCTCCTGACGCAAGAGAAAACGCCCAGTCCTGAGGGTCGCCGCGCAAAAAAGAAATGACGATCCTAACCTGTTGAATTGGGTCACCAGAAGAGCGAGGTTTCAAAGCCAGAAATAGTTTACAATTATTTTTGAAACTCAGAAATTTAGTTCTATCTCCAAAAAACAAATCTGGAATAGGAATTCTCGGTTCAAGCAAAGAATTCTGGACCACAAAATCTTGAATATTTTGAACTCTTGCCGTGAGCTGATCCACACATGAAGACAGACCTTTAATGTCCATTGCTACACCTGTGTCCTGAACCACCCAAATGTCTAGGGGGAAAAAAAGACAAAACACAGTGCAAAGAAAAAAAAATGGTCTCAGAACTTCTTTTGTCCCTCTATTGAGAATCATTAGCACTTTTGGCTTCCTGTACTGTTATGAAAGGCAATTCAGAATCACAATGGACATGGAGGTCAGAGCACATACAGTGAACTGACAATAACCCAAAATAATAGAACGAGCTCTGAGACGTGGGAACTCTGCAGACCGCAATCCCTAAGCCTATCAAACCACACTAAAGGTAGCCGTGGAGCGCTCCTGACCAGAACCTAGGCGCCTCGTCACAGCCTGAGAAACTAGCTAATCCTGAAGATAGAAAAATAAGCCTACCTTGCCTCAGAGAAATTCCCCAAAGGAAAAGGCAGCACCCCACATATAATGACTGTGAGTAACATGAAAACACAAACATAGAGATGAAACAGATTTAGCAAAGTGAGGCCCGACTAGCTGAACAGAACGAGGATAGGGAAGATAACTTTGCGGTCAGCACAAAAACCTATAAAAAACCACGCAGAGGGGACAAAAAGACCCTCCGCACCGACTAACGGTACGGAGGTGGTCCCTCTGCGTCTCAGAGCTTCCAGCAGGCGAGAAAAACCAATAAAGCAAGCTGGACAGAAAAATAGCAACAAAATAACATAAGCAAAACTTAGCTTTACAGAGCAGCAGGCCACAGGAATGATCCAGGGAAAAAACAAGTCCCACACTGAAACATTGACAGGAAGCATAGATCAAAGCATCAGGTGGAGTTAAGTAGAGAAGAAGCTAACGAGCTCACCAGATCACCTGAGGGAGGAAACTCAGAAGCTGCAGTACCACTTTCCTCCACAAACGGAAGATCCCAGAGAGAATCAGCCGAAGTACCACTTGTGACCACAGGAGTGAACTCTGCCACAGAATTCACAACAGCTCGGCCATTATATTCCTTATAATTAACAGTGCATGTAGATTGGGGATTTTACCATTATTAAAATAATCTAATAATAACAATATTAGTAATATTCATAATGTAGCAATTTTCTAGAAAAGTCACACAATTATGTATTCTGACATTTAATAAAATAATTTTATGTTATAGAATGCAAAACATTTTACTTTTCAAATGACTTACTGCTGTTAGTATCTGGAAAGTTCTAAAGAGAATTTGGTAGTTGCCCCTTCTGTCACCCATATCTCCCTGTAATTTTTTTATGTTATCTGAATTGCTTATATAAGAAAAACATTCTCTTTGGATCATATGTGTGACATAAATGCTTTTGTTCTTGGACTTTTAAAGGGACTCTGTCACCTGAATTTGGAGGGAACAATCTTCAGCCATAGGGGCGGGGTTTTCGGGTGTTTGATTCACCCTTTCCTTACCCGCTGGATTGGATTGGAGGTTCATTCTCTGTCCTCCATAGTACACGCCTGCGCAAGGCAAGATTGCCTGGAGAACCCGGAGGAAACCCACACAAACATACAAACTCTTTGCAGATGTCCTTGGTGGGATTTGAACCCAGGACCCCAGCGCTGCAGTGATAAACACGGAGCCACCGTGATACCCATTGAAGCAGGATGCAATAGTTTGGTGGGAATGCTTGATGTGAGAATACTAAATTGGGGTTAGGTGCATGTTAGGCTTCTTTTACACTTGTCATGTTTTTGCCGCCCGTTTTTGCGGCCCCAATAGATTTCTATGGGGGCTGAAAAAACGGGTCTCCAAAATTCATCGGAACGCCTTATGGTCATGAGGGCCATATTTATGGCCATGAAAAAATATCGAGCCTGCTCGATTTTTCTTTTTTCACGGCTTATGGACATGGCCCCCATTGAAAATCAATGGGGCCGCAAAAACAACGGAAGCTTGTTTTTGCAGTGGACCGTGAAGACGGTATTTGCGGATCGTCATTTTTTCCCTACTATTCTAAATCAGGAAAATGGCAATCTGCAAAATTTTTCCTGAAGACCTTGAAAATTATGGCAACGGCCCGCAAAAACAGGCTGCAAAAAACACGACAAGTGTAAAAGAAGCCTTAGTATACTGCCTTAGGCTGGTTTCACACGTCAGTGGCTCCGGTACGTGAGGTGACAGTTTCCTCACATACCAGAGACACTGACTCACGTAGACACATTAAAATCAATATGTCTCTGCACATGTCAGCGTGTTTTCACGGACCGTGTGTCCGTTTGGAAAACACGGAGACATGTCAGTGTTCGTGGGAGCGCACGGATCACACGGACCCATTAAAGTCAATGGGTCCGTGTAAATCACGTACCGCACATGGATGTTGTCCGTGTGCCGTGCAGGAGACAGCGCTACTGTAAGCACTGTCCTCCCCGCGTGTGGTGCTGAAGCCCCATTCATTTCTTCTCTCCAGCAGTGTTTGCTGGAAAGAAGGAATGAATAATCTTTTTTTTTTAATATAATTTTGTTTTTAAAATAAAGTTGCCGGTAATCTGCCCCTCCCACCCCCTGTGCGCCCCCCCCCGCTAGCATTAAAATACTTACCGAGCTCCCTCGGCACTTACATCCTCTCAGCGTCGCTGCTTGTCCTGTATGAGCGGTCACGTGGTGCCGCACATTACAGTGATGAATATGCGGCTCCACCTCCTAGGGGTGGAGCCGCATATTCATTACTGTAATAAGCGGCACCACGTGACCGCTCATACAGGAAAAGATGCGACCCTGAGAGGATGTAAGCGTCGAGGGAGCTGGGTAAGTATTTTAATGCCAGCAGGGGGGCGCACAGGAGGTGGGAGGGGGCAGATTACCGGCAACTTTATTTAAAAAAAAAAAAAAAAAAATATTATTCATTCCTTCTTTCCAGCGAATGCTGCTGGGAAGAAGGGATGAATACCGGCTTCAGCACCGCACGTAGGGGACAGCGCTTAACTCTAGCGCTGTCTCCTGCACGGTCCGTGTGGTCCTCAGTCGGCACATGGGTGGCACACGGCTGCCGCACGTGTGCCGCACTGATGTTCAACGTAAGCACATGGACACGGATAATTCCGATACCGATTTTTCCGGTACTGGAATTATCTGGACGTGTGAGACTGGCCTTAGTAGTATGATTTTCTAACTGGAAACTTTAGTTATCATTATACCGATAATGGGGGCTTGAAGTTCACTATTATGGTGGCCTTTCAATGGGGCTTGTGACTCTCATAGATGAATGTGGCTCTCAAAGTAAAAAAAAAGGTTTTTGACCATTGATTTACAATGTGCAATGTCAGAAATCCAGAAGTTAGAATAAAAATCTATAGTATAGAAAAACCTTCTGACTAAAGCAAAGTCTCTACAATATATGAACTGACCTCAAACAGAAACTTAGATTTTTTTTGTTATTTTGTATAAAAAATATGTTTAAGGGCTCGTTAACATGACTGTACTTTCGGTCTTAGTGCTGCCCATAAAAAAATGGACAGCACTCGAACCAATGTTATTCAATAGGTCAATGCAAATGAGTGATTTTTGTCACTGACTGGATCTCGGTATGAAAAATAGTGCAGCTTGCACTAATTTCTTCTGTCAATCAGATGTGACTCGCCCATTCAAGTTTATCGGTTAGCAAAAAAATCGGATACAATACAGAGCCACAATACGCATCCTTTCATGGATACATTGCATTTCTGTAACATAGGAAACCATAAATGGTCTTGGAACTGATTAATAGTTGCTCTGCTGTAAAAAAGATGGATTGTATACGGACTGCACACAGATGACAAGTGAGAGGAAAAAATTGGCCGAGTTTTCTGGATCCTGAATGATTTTTTTTATCTGCTCGTTTGTGAACCTGGCCTTACATGAAGAATAGCATCAATGTAAAGTTTACACCAGTGATAAATGTACAACAGGCTGCAGGTGAAGCAAAAATGCAGAGCTATCAATCAGCAGAGGGACATTGCCATAGACTGGTCAGTAGAAAAGATCTGCTAAACCCACAGTAGCCGGAATTATCTGTCTAGTGCAAGGGTGACATTGACGTATCTGGTTACTGTGGTTTCAGTGCAGATTTGCACCTTGAACAATGTAGGTAAATAAATCCTTCTGAATTGTAAAATTTGATTAGAAGCCAATGTATCAAAAGGTGAAAATTACAGTGTAAATAATGCTGTTATGCATTATAAATGTTGTTAGCAAAGATAGAACAATCTTGTAAGGTATAATAAATAGTATAGGACCAAAGGCCATGCACAAAATTATGATTAAATCGTATAGAGAAAATGGTGCAAAAATAGACCATAACAAAAAGAATACAAAATTTTATTGAAAAGATACAGAAAATGCTAAGATACATAAAAATCAGCTGAACCAAATGATGGGACACGTCACAGGTATTAGCCTGCCAGCCATACATGCTAAATTAATCAGTCTACTAAAATGCTTGTGCATGCCCTGCACTGACCCCGCTGCCTCCTCATCACTACCGAAGCTACCGCCTCACCAACACCGGAGCTCCTGCAACCCTCAACCTACTGTCTTCTTCCCCATAATCCTGTAGAATGTAAGCCCGCAAGGGCAGGGTCCTCGCCCCTCTGTATCAGTCTGTCATTGTTAGTTTGTTTACTGTAAGTGATATCTATAACTTGTATGTAACCCATTCTCATGTACAGCACCATGGAATCAATGGTGTTATATAAATAAATAATAATAATAATTAATGCTGGGTGATCAAGCCCCCAGGAAGAAGGCAAGCGCTGAAACGCGCGTAGGGGATTCGGCTACACGCACACACTTTGGGTAAACTAAATTCTTTATCTCCATCTACTCTTACTGCACATGCACTTAGTATAACTTTGTATCAGCCATCATTAATTTAGCACGCATGGCTGGCAGGCTAATTCCATCCAATGACTTTATTGCATTTGCACTTCACCACTTCACCCTTTATTTCTGTCTTATTAACATCATATATCTTGTGTCTTACACTATTATTATATACTAGATGGTAGCCCGATTCTAACGCATCGGGTATTCTAGAATATGTATGCGTAGTGTGTAACAGCCCACGTAGAGTATAGCACAGCCCACGTAGTGTATAGCACAGCACATGTAGTGCATAGCACAACCCAAGTAGTGTATAGCACAGCCCACGTAGTATATTGCACAGCCCACGTAGTATATAGCAATGT
Source organism: Ranitomeya imitator (assembly GCF_032444005.1). Classification (NCBI taxonomy): domain Eukaryota; kingdom Metazoa; phylum Chordata; class Amphibia; order Anura; family Dendrobatidae; genus Ranitomeya; species Ranitomeya imitator. The sequence goes on along the minus strand of NC_091284.1, from coordinate 655,739,615 downwards.
GGGCATCATATCCCTGTTAAAAAAAGAATTAAAATAAAAAATAGTTATATACTCACCCTCCATTGGCCCCTGGATCCAGGAAGCGTTTACCGACGCTCCTCGTGCGCTCCAGTCTCAAGAGTGCATTGCGGTCTCGCAAGATGATGACATAGCGGTCTCGCGAGACTGCTACGTCATCATCTCACGAGATCGCAATGCATAGTGCGGTCACCAGAGCGTCGCGAGGAGGGGCCGACGGACGGTGATTATATAACGATTTTTAATTTTTTTTAGTATTTTTAACATTAGATCTTTTTACTATTGATGCCTCATACGCAGCATCAATAGTAAAAAGTTGGTCACACAGGGTTAATAGCAGCGGTTACGGAGTGCGTTACCCGCGGCATAACGCGGTCCGTTACCGCCGGCATTAACCCTGTGTGAGTGGAGGGGAGTATGTGGGCACCGGACACTGACTGCGGGGAGTAAGGAGCAGCCATTTTCTTCCGGACTGTGCCCGTCGTGGATTGGTCGCGGCAAAACAGCCACGACCAATCAGCGACTTGGATTTCCATGACAGACAGAGGCCGCGACCAATGAATATCCGTGACAGACAGACAGAAGGACAGAAAGACTAAAGTGACCCGTAGACAATTATATAGTAGATGATTACTATTGGTGTTTCTGTATTAAACATATTGCACTTGTGTTATATTAGCCTAATGCTACAAAGGTGCTGACTAATTTAATCTTTGCATGATTATGCTAGCTGGCTCTGATTGTTTGGGACTATGGATCTATGATCCCAGCATAAACTATTTGGAGATGCTATTATTGCTCTAAAATTGATTATCTGATTAACCCTCTTTGTGACGTATCCCGTCATTTGGTTCAGCTGATTTTTATGTATCTTATCAATTTCTTTATCTTTTCAATAAAATGGTGTATTTTTATTATACCTTTTTATTATGGTCTATGTTTGCACCATTTTCTCTATATTATAATTGTCATTTTCTCTACAGGTAAACACTAAATAATTGTCACCAAGAATCTTATTGTAGATCTGATCCTTCGATAAATTGAATGGCCACCCTTGAATACTATTTTATTTTCTTGTTGAAACTTTTAAAATGCTGTTATAAATTTTCATAATACAGTTAAGCCCATATATATATTTGGACAGAGGCAACATTTTTCTAATTTTGGTTATAGACATTACCACAAGGAATTTTAAACAAAACAATTCAGATGCAGTTGAAGTTCCGATTTTCAGCTTTCATTTGAGGGTATCCACATTAAAATTGTATGAAGGGTTTAGGAGTTTCAGCTCCATAACATGTGCCACCCTGTTTTTAAAGGGACCAAAAAATAATTGGATAATTGACTCCAAGGCTATTTCATGGACAGGTGTGGGCAATCCCTTCGTTATGTCATTCTCAATTAAGCAAATAAAAGGCCTGGAGTTGATTTGAGGTGTGGTGCTTGCATTTGGAAGGTTTTCCTGTGAAGTAAACATGCGGTCAAAGAAGCTCTCCATGCAGATGAAACAAGCCATCCTTAAGCTGCGAAAACAGAAAAACACATCCGAGAAATTGCTACAATATTAGGAGTGGCAAAATCTACAGTTTGGTACATCCAGAGAAAGAAAGAAAGAAAGAAAGAAAGAAAGAAAGAAAGAAAGAAAGAAAGCACTGGTGAACTCATCAATGCAAAAAAACCTGGGCGCCCATGGAAGACAACAGTGGTGGATGATCGCAGAATAATCTCCATGGTGAAGAGAAACCCCTTCACAACAGCCAACCAAGTGAACAACACTCTCCAGGAGGTCGGCGTGTCAATATCCAAATCTACCATAAAGAGAAGACTGCATGAAAGTAAATACAGAGGGTTCACTGCACGGTGCGAGCCACTCACAAGCATCAAGAATGAAAGGCTAGACTGGACTTTGCTAAAAAACATCTAAAAAAGCCAGCACAGTTCTGGAAGAACATTGTTTGGACAGATGAAACCAAGATCAACCTCTACCAGAATGATGGAAAGAGAAAAGTATGGCGAAGGCGTGGTACAGCTCATGATCCCAAGCATAGCACATTATCTGTAAAACACAGCTGAGGCAGTGTGATGGCTTGGGCATGCATGGCTGCCAGTGGCACTGGGTCACTAGTGTTTATTGATGATGTGACACAGGACAGAAGCAGCCGAATTAATTCTGAGGTATTCAGAGCCATACTGTGTGCTCAGATCCAGCCAAATGCAGCCAAACTGATTGGTTGTCGTTTCATACTACAGATGGACAATGACCCAAAACATAAAGCCAAAGCAACCCAGGAGTTTATTAAAGCAAAGAAGTGTAATATTCTTGAATGGCCAAGTCAGTCACCTGATCTCAACTCAATTGAACATGCATTTCACTTGTTAAAGACTAAACTTCAGACAGAAAGGCCCAAGAACAAACGGCAACTGAAAACCTCTGCAGTGAAGGCCTGGCAGAGCATCAAAAAGGAGGAAACTGTTGTGAATTCCGCTCTTGGGCTCCCTCCGGTGGTTGTAAGTGGCACTTTTGTGAGTTCTGCTCTTGGTCTCCCTCCGGTGGTTTTAAGTGGTATGGCTGCTCCTTGGATTTAGCTGTCTGCAGCTGCTTCCACTGATTGTCTATTCTGCTCGGCTATTTAGCCTGGCTCTTTCCTTCAGCTGGCGCCACTTGTCAATGGTTCCTGGTTGGATTCACATCTCTTTGGATTTCCCTGTTATCCTGACCAGTTCAGCAAAGCTAAGTCCTTGCTTGCTCTTTTCTGTCCACAGGTTGTGGACTTATCCGTTCTGTGCTTTCTATGTTTGTCCAGCTTGTCAGTATGAATCAATTCAGTGATGCTGGAAGCTCTGGGAAGCAGATTTACCCTCCACACCTTTAGTCAGGTGTGGAGATTTTTGTAAACTCTGCGTGGATTTTTTGTAGTGTTTTATACTGACCGCACAGTATTCCATCCTGTCCTATCTATCAAGCTAGACTGGCCTCCTGTGCTCATCCTGGTTTCATTTTGTGTATGTCTTTTCCCTCTCTACTCACAGTCATTATTTGTGGGGGGCTATCTATCCTTTGGGGATTTTCTCTGAGGCAAGATAGTTTTCCTGTTTCTATCTTTAGGGGTAGTTAGTTCTCAGGCTGTGACGAGGTGCCTAGGGAGTGTTAGGAGCATCCCACGGCTACTTCTAGTGTTGTGTTGAGCTTAGGAACTGCGGTCAGTACAGATACCACTTCCTTCAGAGCTCGTCACATGTTGCTCCTAAACCACCAGATCATAACAGGAAACACAGCGTCTGGTGATGTCCATGAGTTCAAGACTTCAGGCAGTCATTGCCAACAAAGGGTTTTCAACGAAGTACTAGAAATGAACATTTTATTTAAAATTATTTAATCTATCCAATTACTTTTGGTCCCTTTAAAAACAGGGTGGTACATGTTAAGGAGATGAAACTCCTAAACCTTTCATCCAATTTTAATGTGGATACCCTCAAATGAAAGCTGAAAGTCTGAACTTAAACTGCATCTGAATTGATTTGTTTAAAATTCATTGTGGTAATGTCTATAACCAAAATTAGAAAAATTTTGGTTATAGACATTATATGATCATAAATGTGTTTGGAGAGTTTCCTAGGATTAGATGCTGCCCGACAGCTTTCAAATATGTCTGGAAACTATTAGATCTCCAAATTCCCTTATAGTAGAGAAATCATAAAAATTTGTCCGCTTGCCGTTACCATGAGAAGGATTTTAAGAGCTTACTGTGTACTGTTTTGTACATATAACCTGATAATATCAGTATGTAGACCCTATGCTCTTCCCACCCAGTTTATTGCTGCTATGATTAGTGCCAAATGACAATATAATAATTAGATGAGTATTCGTTAAAAGGGGATGGCCAGGTTTGGGACAAAGAGTCTGCAGTCACTCTGACTACACACTGTCCAATTATGACAGTGTGCGTGTGCATGTTGTCACAATTCACTGGTGTTCCTGATGCAAGCAGGCGGTCGTGTGGCTGCATGTATGTGATTTGCAGGTGACTTACGGTCGCATACTGACAAAGCGGGTTCACTTTCTCGCCATAGATATGAATTGTAGGAAGCCATATGATTCTAGTTGGCACATTACTGCAAGTATAAAAATCGCATATATGCAGGCTCAGGACTGCACGCTCACTCCGGAAATACTGGGCAGTCTACAAGTCACTGCAGAATTTTGTCCCAAACCCAGAAAACCCATTTAAGGTTCTTTGTCATGGGTTAAAGCAAACTCAATGGGTGTAAACAAAAGTTACTGTTTGTCTATTGTCACAGCACATCCCCTATTTACACCAAGAAATGTGCTGCCGACGATGATTGTCTTTAATGAAAGATGTGATCATCAGAAGGATTAGCGTGATAGTTGCCATCTTTACATTGACCAATCATTGTGATTTCGGTGCCGTTATCATTACAAATTATCATCCCATGTAAGAGGACTATTGTAGCAAAATGACGTCCATAACGGGTTTTGTAATCCAGTCATCCTCCTACCGATAATGATCATCAGATGTCAAACATTTTTCTGCAGGTCAGATAATGATTCTAAACTCAAGTGTAGTTATCGTTATGACCAGCCAGGCATATGAATATTGTACGTGAACCCCTTTAAGAAACATTGTCTAGGTTGTTGAGCCTGAAAATTGGTTTACTTTAATAACACTTACGAAAAAAAAAAAAGGAAAAGCCGCAGAAGATTGTAATATTCTCAGTGGGATGTGACAGAATCTGATTTAGTTGAATGTAATTGTAAATTAAATCTTATCCAGCTAAATGAACAAGGCTGTATGTGTGAAGTATACAGCGAAAATACCGTGATTTAATGTATAAAAAAGGCGAATCGCATAAACTAGTACATTTACATAGTACATTAGCAGCATAAACTCATCTCCATAATGTTTTCTTTAATCTGCACTGGTCTTTATATCTACAGCTCTAGTATTGTGTAGGTAAAGCCATTCTCCAGCCTTTGATATGCTGATTTGGCCATTGTGGGCGCACTTATGTATTTACAGTGTATGTGAAATGGCATTTTGTGCATTTCATGAAATCTTTGTATTTCGAATAACATGGCAAATAAAATGAATTCCATTTAAAATGCATATTTTATCGTCTGCACAACCTGAAATCAGTGTGATGAGACAGATCATTCCGATCTGATTGACAAACCCCTTTCCCGTCTGAAGTGACAGATCACAGTGGTCCTAAACTGCTTAGTGAGGAATTTACTGGCAGATGTGTCTATTCTTCAGAGATAATTACCTCTTTCACCATGGACATATGTAACTAAAAATACATACAATACAATGCTCATCCTGAGCCTTATCACCAGGCTTTACTTCTGTGCTCTGCTCACTGGCTTATATAGAAAATTAAAATTTTCCCTTTGATGCGGAGGCATATGATTAGTGGTGCATTATAATATTAAAATCCATCTCACACACCAGTTATAGAAATATTTCCATCTAATAGGATTGTATTACAATGCTGCATAAAAACACCACGTAAATGTCTGCTCAAGTGAAAAATATAAGAAAAAAGGAGAAACGGGAGCATATAGTCAATATATAAAACGAACAATCTTTATTAATACAAAAAGATTGAAAAGGGTATAGGACATGAATAAGCGTAACAGTGTCGCTATAAAAATTAATAATAATAATAACTATAGCCTTGTCAATCTCACACTCGGTCATTTTTTCAATAAGGATAGTATGAGATACTTTATCAAATGCTTTGCTGAAGTCGAGATATACTATACCACATTTCCCTGATCCACCCAATCAGTGATTCCATCATAGAAGGAAATTAGATTAATTGGTTCAACGCTTGTTCCTGGCCTGAAGTTTTCCAAAGATCTCTCACTGGCCTGTAATTTTCTGGCTCCATCCTCTTTCCTTTTTGAAGATAGGGACAACATTTGTACTCTAGGATGTAATCCATCTGGACCAGAAGATATAAATTCATTGAAATTAGCTAAGTGGTCCCTCACCATCTCTCTGTTTATAGATAGTGTGGATTCTTTTATTCCTTCGGTGGCACGGTGAAGTTGATGTAACAATTGTTTTCTTAGAGAACACACATGCACTCTTACCTTCTAACCTTTTTACTTTCTAACACAATGTGATTGTGAAGTCATTTTCTAATTGGGTTCACAAACTGTACTGTGTGTGATAATCTATAGATGTTTGTAAGTCATTAATAATGTGAAGAATGAAGCAGGTTTTGAAAGAATCATTGTGTTACCATAGCCACACAAATTATCCAGGCACTTTATTAGTTATTAGTCATGTATGAAAATTATGATATATATATATATATATATATGTTGTTTACAGAGATAAAACACTGTTACAATGTCTGTGTTAAAACAGTTTACTTAGATATGTTAATTAGTTATTCTATTTAATATATGTTATCTATTTTTTGTACTGTTAAAGAAAAATAGATGTAAGGTAACGTTCACACTAGCGTTATGCTAGTTTGCGTCGGGCGACGCAGCGGCGACGCATGCGTCATGCGCCCCTATATTTAACATGGGGGACGCATGCGTTTTTTTTGTTGCGTTGTGCGACGCATGCGTCTTTTTTGCCGCTAGCGTCGGACCAAGAAAACGCAACAAGTTGCATTTTTCTTGCGTCCAAATTTCGGCAAAAACCGACGCATGCGTCGCAAAACGCAGCGTTTTTGCGTGCGTTTTGCTGCGTTTTTGCGTGCGTTGTGCGTTGCGTCGCAGACGCAGCGGCGCACAACGCTAGTGTGAACGTAGCTTTAGTAAAGCATATGCCACCATGTCCATATTTCCCTCTCAATTTCTTCTCCTTCTACCTCCTCCTTTTATGTTAACATTTGACATATGGTGTCCTCTTATCAGAAGATCAAAGAAGGCTGCCAAGCAATGAATAGGCAGAGGACAGAAGGCTGGGGGAAATGTCTTAATTGTATGCAGCCCGTTGGGGAATTGTATCTGTTTAATGGTTTTCTCTCACACGACTGCTCATACAGATATTCAGATTTTCAATAGTTGGTTCTAGTCTTTACAACACAAGCAGAAATAATTCCAAAAAGAAAAAAAAAATAATTCGTAAATATACTTCAGAAGATTTTGTAGAGTTGCATTAATAAGAGGGGTGATCTATGTATTGATCGATAAAACAAACTGTGTATACGTATGTGCGTAAACACAATTGGTTTTATATAGTATGTTTGTGTATTCTTGAAATCAACAAACCAGTTGCTTAAATAGCACCCACATATCTCACATCACTGTGTGTTAATTGTAACCATTCATAATTGTCTTTGTTCACAAAGGGTGTCACAATATAGTTTCCATGATGCAAACACAGTAGGAACAATTTCATAGGAAGCCAGCGAAGCTGTCATTTTTTGTGAGTGTGGGAAATATGTGTACCTGGAAACTGATGAATAAAGGACAACAGGCAGAGTCCTTGGTTGGATTCCAGGACTCCATCTGGTAGATATTTATTAGCTGGACCTAACTTTGCTTTGGCATCCAATCTAGACCTACAATTGGAAAAAATGCAAATCTGTTTATTACATTTATTAAGAGCAGAGCAATGTATACAACAGTTTATTAAGCCCTAATAGATAATATATCCATGACAACATTGCAATCGTCAGTCTGAAATGAGACATGTGAGATAGACATCCCTCCCAACCATCAGTCGGCTCCGCTATACACATCATCGGCCGAACCTGTCAATGTCATTTTGTTCAGCTGACATTAGTCTAATGTGTAAGGATCACAGCTCGCCAGTCCTGACTACATGTTTTCAATACATAAGTATCATGTTAGGGTGGTTACTCTGAATTGACATTAATGGCGCATAGGCATATCTGGGTTGGGGCGAATATGTCATTGCATGGAGTAAGTCCCACTGCAGGGTATATAGATACAATGATAGAACATCAGACTGAATCTTTTTCCCAGGTGAAGGAAAGCTTTGTTACATATCTGATGTAATTTTCAGAAAAGGACATGTTTACATGTCAGTAACGTTCTTAGCATTCTTATTTCCCATGGAGAATGACCTTAACTTTGCAAGTGACAACACAATTGTCCCAAGTTCTATGATGTCTTATTGACAAGTCATAAAAGTTAATCTTTAGAAAACCTCTTTATATGATGAATCATAACCATAAGATGTAGCCAGTAATTGGAAATATGAGTCTAGTTGTAAATGTGTCCATTAATGTTTGAATTCTAGCCATCATTGTCCTCGAGTTGCTGTCTTCATTATCCGTGATTACTGGGATTTTCTCATTTTGTCCTTTCACATATTTCCTCAGATTGAATCTGTTTGTTTTTCTAGAATTGAAAATCCTGAGAGACCAGGATTAGCTAGCTTGATGGGAACCAATCTCTGCAGCTGTCATTATACACTTGGTAGACAAGGAGAGGCTTTTTTTTTGAGCCGGGCAGTGTTACGAGTGAAAAGTGGATGTATGAACACAAGGTTGACTAGTGAGTTTCTACATGGCATTTGATCTAAATAACCAGTGATGGGTAAAAAAAATTCTAGATCTTCAGATTCTGTAATAACTTGTGTTTAACCTAGATGTTTTACATACAATAGTATACATGAATAGTAATCTCTCGAAATGAAGAAAGAGTTGTCAGATAAATAAAATATTGTGGTTAATTAGCGGTGCGTAAGAGTAGAAGCCAATGCTTTGTATGGTCACATCTAAGAGGCACAACAATGGGATTTACATAAGTGTCAAAATGAAGCGAAATGGAGTATCTCATGATAATATTGTCTCTGTGTTGGGCTGTATCGTAATTGATCTAACGTTGCTAACGCTATTTTATCTTCAAAGTCAGATTACAATGTAAATAGCATCATTTGTTATCTGGCTCTATCATTTTATATCAGTAAATTGAGATGTTGAATTTGCATATCTTATGTGGTAGTTTGTTCAAGATTTTTTTTTTTACATAAAGATTCATTGGGTAAGAAAGCAAAGACAGTTATTCCATGAAACTTTCATAGAGGGCAGTTATAGATAAAGCATTGCTTACCACATCGTTTATTCAACATTGTGTGTACTTTATCTGTATCTCAAATACTTTTCCATCTCGGCAAAGCCTGGGGCACTGTTGTAGGGAACCTACCAGCGATTCTCAGTGCATGTCATGGATGTTCTGTCATTCTGGTGATGCACAATGAAGCTGATGTAGGCACCTTGGCTTTAACGGCGCACTGTGGATGACCAGAGAGGCAGAATATCATGCGCACGTGGTCAGATTTGCAGTGACCAGATGGCGGTGTCGCTGCTGTGCTGGCTGTCAATCACACCTAAGTGGGTGCGCTTACAAGATCTAAGGCCAGATTAGTTCATTGGGAATCATAGCCGCACAAAGCCCCCCCCCCCCCACACACACACACACACACACATACATACATACATATACACACACACACACACATACACGCACACACACTGGCCAGACTAGTCCTAACTAATTTGTAAAGTGCAATCAACAATTAGAACTTTATTTTATAAAACACATAGAAATAAGTATAGTGCTCATGTAGGAGGAGTTTATCCTAATGCAGCAATAGGCTTATATACAGGCATGACAATGGTTTACAAGGGTTAAGGAAGGTTCACTTTAATGTTGAGGTTGCCGGTTTGTGATGATTAATAACAGTGAGTGAATTTAGGAAATAACTTATTAAAATGGAGATCAGTAAGGCTGAACTCAGACATCTGTGTTTCAGTTGACTGTGATCTCTGGACCAGCTCCTGGTCTCTTGACCCGAAATCAATAGCCTTGTATATGCCAATGAAGAAATTCACGGCCAGTCACAGATGTCAGAACTAAGGTGTTTCGATTTAAGTACAATGCCGGTTGGAAACTGATGGAGGAATTGTTCCCATTAGTTGCAGTATGATGGTTTCCACCAGTCTGGCGCATTAGTTTCATGTAACATTTGTGATTTGTCCCTGTACCAGTACTTGGAAGGGAAATGGGAAATAGCCTAATGGAAACTGATGCATTTTTGTATCATCTGATTGGGTTGGATGTAAACCCAGCCTTATGCTGCCACTATATTCAATGTATTAAATCTTGAAGGCTTGTTTGCATGGAATTTTTTAAATCTACCACCAAGTAACTGCTGTTTTTACAAATTGTTCTGAGTATCAGATATACATTTCCATCATCTATTTCCTTCAGAACAGTTATTGGAGAGGTCAGGCAGGGAGCGTAATCGTTGCCTAGCAAGGAGCTCAGAAAAGCTGTGTGCTAGGCATCCATTGTAGATATACGTATTACTGCCAGGTTTGATTTTTCTGCACAATTGGTTTAGATCTGCTATAAACAATTATAGTTTAGAAGTTATTTTAGATTTTTTTCAGCAATTGCATTGGATAATTATTTTTATAGTTGCTTAAAATGTATAATTACCCAATGTAGATGGCCTTTGTCTTCAAAACTCCTTATTTTAGGACCCTCTTATGTCACATAACTATACATACAGTCAACTTATTTACCTCTCGCTAGAGATGAGCGAAACCGAACTGTAAAGTTTGGGGTTCTTACTTGTCTGGACATAAACTCCAAACATGAACTTCTCCCAGAAGTTTGTGTTAGGCCGGAGTCACACTACAGCGAGATACTGCCGAGTCTCGCAGGTTAAAACCAAGCTCTGGTACTGGCACTCCGGAGTGCCGGTGCCAGAGCTTGGTTTTAACCTGCGAGACTCGGCAGTATCTCGCTGTGTGTGACTCCGGCCTTAATGTTTGGATGGAGAGAGAGACTTGTTAGGGGTACTCTGAAAACAGCCTCTGTGGGGTACTCTGCTTTGTTTTGCATCCCCTTAACCCTTACTACAACCATTTTACAGCACCAAAGTTCACGTCTCCATTGACTTCTATAGAGCTCAGGTTCAAGTTCAGATAAAGTTCTGGTACCCGAACCGAACTTTGGACTAAAGTTTGGTTGAACCAGACGAACCTGGACATCCGGTCATCCCTACCTCTCACCTTTTCTCAATTCTGTGAGGCCGTTTAACATTGCTTGACTGTTCACATTGCAGGACACCTTATATCCCTGCTGGCACAGACTCCAGCTGGGTGGCTAGTTTATGAAGCATCATATTTCCATGTTGCATATACAATTGGCTAGTGGTTTGGTGGAGAAAAAATGCATTTCTACTAGTACTCACATCATCTCTGTCTTTTTTGTTGTGAGATGTTTGTATGTTATTTCATGTTTACTGCATCTCTGGTAATAAATTGTTGCAGAATATGTTGGAGTTTTGTAATTACAGATAATAATGTGTCATTATTATTATTATTTTGATTATTATTATTTATTATTATTATAGCGCCATTTATTCCATGGCGCTTTACATGTGAGGAGGGGTATACATAATAAAAACAAGTACAATAATCTTAACAATACAAGTCACAACTGGGTACCGGAGGAGAGAGGACCCTGCCCGCGAAGGCTCACAATCTACAAGGGATGGGTGAGGATACAGTAGGTGAGAATAGAGCTGGTCGTGCAGTGGTTTGGTCGATTGGTGGTTACTGCAGGTTGTAGGCTTGTCTGAAGAGGTGGGTCTTCAGGTTCTTTTTGAATGTTTTGATGGTAGGTGAGCGTCTGATATGTTGTGGTAGAGAGTTCCAGAGTAAGGGTGATGCGCGAGAGAAATCTTGTATGCGATCATGGGAAGAGGAGGTAAAAGTAGAAATGTTCCTATAAATATATGTTTCATACAAGTGATAAAACATTGAAGTATTTTGACCTCTTGATTAACATTAGAAATAATGCCCCATGTTGAGTGTTTCAGTCATTCATTTATTTAGCAGGACTGCCCCATATATGTAACTCAGTGGCCTGCCCTTATCGTATCTCACCGAGCAGCTGTGGCCCCTCCACAACATGAGAAGTAACAGGAAGAAGATGAACCGCTCAGCAGAGACACATCGCAGCCAGATGACTTGTGCTTTTATTCTAGCTGCTGGGTTAACCGCAACTCTGGAAGCCATTATTGTCTAGCAGAATCACAGTATGCTGCTAAAGCTTCCATATGACAGCACACCCTAAGGGATCATCCACTTTACAGTGCCATATTACATGCCCGTAGGCTACCATATGGTACCTTATTCTTGCCTTGGGAAATACTGAAAGGGGATCTCTGGAATCTCTGCCAATCAGCACAAGGAAGGGTACACAACTGCTGTGTATGAACATTATCTTTAAGGATGCTCTCAGATATGGACACTATAGTTATCCAGGTACATAAAATCTATTAGATGGCCAGGTATTGTCGAAGCTGTATGTCCATATATTGCTGCAAAGTGATGTGTACACATAAATGAGATCAAGCAGGGGCTTCTTCATTGGCGGGTTCCACTTGAATGCCATGTTTTTCATTATATTTCTTTTCCAGAAAAGTGTCAAAAATACATTAGGAATTGTACCCCTATGAGCTTTTTTGTTTGTTTCAATTTTTTTTTTATCACAACTGTCTAACCCTCATACTGATTCGATTTGGTTTGTATCCCTATTCTTGCCAGCAATAATACCGGATGCCCTATGGTTTCACCTACTTACAGTGGGTAAATCACTGATCCCATTATCCTGGGCATCAACATCAGCACCTCCCATCAACCTCTGGCTCCATACATAGTCCATCTAGCTCAGATGGAGGGCTGTCACAACTGGAATTGTGTATATATTACATTCATTGAAATTGCAACTCAAATAAGGAAATGACACAGAATTGATGAATAGTCATGTTAATGATATGCAAATGATGAAAAAAGGGAAACAACATTTTCAAAACATCTCTATTTATTCAGTATCAAGTACAAGCACCACGTGAAGAAAAATATGCATTTACACACCTTGGCATGCTATTAATGAGGTTATTAATGGTCTGAGGAGTGTTCTGCCATGCTAAATGAATGTGGGTATGCAAATCATCAAGATCCGCTGCTGGCAGCTCCCTTTGTAATTCCAAACAAATGACACTCAAGATGTACTCAATGAGAGATGCATCTAGAGACACTGCAGGCCATGGTAGCACAATTAGGCCACACATGCTGCTCACAGTGGCACGAGGAACATGAGCAACTGATCAGTCACAGCATTGTTGGCTTCTGTTCTCAACAAAAACTTTGATGCTACTATGAACAGAGCCTTAATCTAATGCATTATGTTTACAACACTGTACCAAAAGTTACTTGAGGAATTATCCTGTTACATATGTAACTTTTACAGCTGAGATTTTATTACATTACACTTAGAAGATGTTTGACTTTGTTATTGGCAAACACAGTGATTGCTATAGGTCAGGGGTGTCAAACTGCATTCCTCGTGGGCCGCAAACCATGCGTGTTTTCAAGATTTTCTTAGCATTGCACAAGGTGCTGCAATCATTGTGTGTGTCGGTGATTAAATTATCACCTGTGCAGTACAAGGAAATCCTGAAAACATGACCTGTTTGCAGCCCTCGAGGAATGCAGTTTGACACCCCTGCTATAGGTTATAGCTGTGGTATTATAAAGTGAGGTAATGTGGACATGTAATCCAGAGGACAACCTTATCTGCAAAACTATTAATCACATGCCCGATGACTCCTAGGGATCAAACTTGTCTTTAACCCCTTTATCCCCAAGGGTGGTTTGCACGTCAATGACCAGGCCAATTTTTACAATTCTGACCACTGTCCCTTTATGAGGTTATAACTCTGGAACGCTTCAACGTATCCTGGTGATTCTGAAATTATTTTCTCGTGACATATTGTACTTCATGATAGTGGTAAAATTTCTTTGATATTACCTGCGTTTATTTGTGAAAAAAACGGAAATTTGGCGAAAATTTGGAATATTTCGCAATATTAAAACTTTGAATTTTTATGCTATTAAATCACAGAAATATGTCACACAAAATACTTAATAAGTAACATATCCCACATGTCTACTTTACATCAGCACAATTTTGGAACCAAATTTTTTTTTTTGTTAGGGAGTTATAAGGCTTAAAAGTTGACCAGCAATTTCTCATTTTTACAACACCATTTTTTTTTAGGGGCCACATCTCATTTGAAGTCATTTTGAGGGGTCTATATGATAGAAAATACCCAAGTGTGACACCATTCTAAAAACTGCACCCCTCAAGGTGCAAACAACATTCAAGAAGTTTATTAACCCTTCAGGTGTTTCACAGAAATTTTTGGAATGTTTAAATAAAAATGAACATTTAACTTTTTTTCACAAAAAGTTTACTTCAGCTCCAATTTGTTTTATTTTACCAAGGGTAACAGGAGAAAATGGACCCCAAAAGTTGTTTTACAATTTCTCCTGAGTATGCCGATACCCCATATCAATGCAAAATTGACAGGAATTGAGATGTGACGCCATGTTGCGTTTGGAGAGCCACTGATGTGCCTAAACAGTGGAAACCCCCACAAGTGACACCATTTTGGAAAGTAGACCCCCTAAGGAACTTATCTAGAGGTGTGGTGAGCACTTTGACCCACCAAGTGCTTCACAGAAGTTTATAATGCAGAACCATAAAAATAAAAAATCATATTTTTTCGCAAAAATCATCTTTTTGCTCCCAATTTTTTATTTTCCCAAGGGTAAGTGAAGAAATTGGACCCCAAAGGTTGTTGTACAATTTGTCCTGAGTACGCTGATACCCCATATGTGGCGGTAAACCACTGTTTGGGCGCATGGGAGAGCTCGGAAGGGAAGGAGCGCCGTTTGGCTTTTCAATGCAAAATTGACAGGAATTGAGATGGGATGCCATGTTGCATTTGGAGCCACTGATGTGCCTAAACATTGAAACCCCCCACAAGTGACACCATTTTGGAAAGTAGACCCCCTAAAGAACTTATCTGGATGTGTGGTGAGCACTTTGACCCACCAAGGGCTTCACAGAAGTTTATAATGCAGAGCCGTAAAAATAAAACAAAAATTTTTTCCCACAAAAATTATTTTTTAACCCCCAGTTTTGTATTTTTCCGAGGGTAACAGGAGAAATTGGACCCCAAAAGTTGTTGTCCAATTTGTCCTGAGTACGCTGATACCCCATATGTGGGGGGGAACCACCGTTTGGGTGCATGGGAGGGCTCGGAAGGGAAGGAGCGCCATTTGAAACGTAGACTTAGATGGAATGGTCTGCAGGCGTCACATTGCGTTTGCAGAGCCCCTAATGTACCTAAACAGTAGAAACCCCCAACAAGTGACCCCATATTGGAAACTAGACCCCCCAAAGAACTTATCTAGATGTGTTGTGAGAACTTTGAACCCCCAAGTGTTTCACTACAGTTTATAACGCAGAGCCGAGAAAATAAAAAATCTTTTTTAACCACAAAAATTATTTTTTAGCCCCCAGTTTTGTATTTTCCCAAGGGTAACAGGAGAAATTGGACCCCAAAAGTTGTTGTCCTATTTGTCCTGAGTATGCTGATACTGCATATGTTGGGGTAAACCCCTGTTTGGGCACACGGGAGAGCTCGGAAGGGAAGGAGCACCATTTTACTTTTTCAACGCAGAATTGGCTGGAATTGAGATCAGATGCCATGTCGCGTTTGGAGAGCCCCTGATGTGCCTAAACAGTGGAAACCCCCCAATTATAACTGAAACCCTAATCCAAACTCACCCCTAACCCTAATCCTAACGGTAACCCTAACCACACCCCTAACCCAGACACACCCCTAACCCTAATCCCAACCCTATTCCCAACCGTAAATGTAATCCTAACCCTAACTTTAGCCCTAACCCTAACCCTAACTTTAGCCCCAACCCTAACTGTAGCCTTAACCCAAGTCCTAACCCTAACCCTAGCCCTAGCCCTAACCCTAATGGAAAAATGGAAATAAATACATTTTTTAATTTTTTTTATTTTTCCCTAACTAAGGGGATGATGAAGGGGGGGTTTGATTTACTTTTACAGCGGGTTTTTTGCGGATTTTTATGATTGGCAGCCGTCAAACACTGAAAGACGCTTTTTATTGCAAAAAATATTTTTTGCATTACCACATTTTGAGAGCTATAATTTTTCCATATTTGAGTCTACAGAGTCATGTGAGGTCTTGTTTTTTGCGGGACGAGTTGATGTTTTTATTGGTAACATTTTCGGGCACGTGACATTTTTTGATCGCTTTTTATTCCGATTTTTGTGAGGCAGAATGACCGAAAACCAGCTATTCATGAACTTCTTTTGGGGGAGGCGTTTATACTGTTCCGCGTTTGGTAAAATGGGTAAAGCTGTTTTATTCTTCGGGTCAGTACGATTACAGCAATACCTTAGTTATATCATTTTTTTATGTTTTGGCGCTTTTATACGATAAAAACTATTTTACAGAAAAAATAATTATTTTTGCATCGCTTCATTCTGAGGACTATAACTTTTTAATTTTTTCACTGATGATGCTGTGTGGTGGCTTGTTTTTTGCGGGACAAAATGACGTTTTCAGCGGTACCATGGTTATTTATATCCGTCTTTTTGATCGCGTGTTATTCCACTTTTTGTTTGGCGGTATGAGAATAAAGCTTTGTTTTTTGCCTCGTTTTTTTTTTTTTACGGTGTTCACTGAAGGGGTTAACTAGTGATATAGTATTATAGGTGGGGTCGTTACGGACTCGGCGATACTAAATATGTGTACTTTTATTGTTTGTTTTTTTTTATTTAAAGAAAGGTATTTATGGGAATATTTTTTTTTTTCATTATTTAGGAATTTATTTTTTTTTACACATTTGGAAAAATTTTCTTTTACTTTTTTACTTTGTCCCGGGGAAAGACATCACAGATCACTGATCTGACAGTTTCCACAACACTTAGAGCACTGCAGGCTTCACAGTGCCTGCTCTGAGCAAGCACTTTGTAAGCCACCTCCCTCCCTGCAGGACCCGGATGCCGCGGCCATTTTGGATCCGGGCCTGAGGCAGGAAGGGAGGTAAGGAGACCCTCGCAGCAACGCGATCACATCGCGTTGCTGCGGGGGTCTCAGGGAAGCCCGCAGGGAGCCCCCTCCCTGCGCGACGCTTCCCTATACCGCGGCACACCGCGATCATGTTTGATCGCGGTGTGCAGGGGGTTAAGGTGCTGGGAGTGGTCCGTGACCACTCCTGGCACATTGTGCCGGATGTCAGCTGCGATAGGCAGCTGACACCCGGCCGCGATCGGCCACACTCCCCCCGTGAGCGCGGCCGATCGCTATGACGTACTATCCCGTCGAGGGTCAGATAGTCCCAGGGCACCTCGACGGGATAGTACGTCTAAGGTCAGAGAGGGGTTAAAAGAATAACGGCATGGTCACACAATGTATTTTTTTCTGTAAAAAATAACCTTATATTTCCTCCAAAGACTTTCAGTTTGAATTTTAATGGGTCTGCATTAACAATGCACCGTGGTTTCCAAGCAGACACCTTTTTCGGTATGTGACAACTTTAAAACTTTTTGATTCTGATTTGGAAAACATCCGTATCGTTTTTCCCGATAAAAACGCTATAAAACCGCAAAAAAAACGCATACAATAAGCATCCCATCATTTAGAATGACTTCCGCATGTTTTGTGCACATGATGCGTTTTTTTCCGCAAAAAAAAAACGCATACCGCACAAAATCCGGACATGCTCTATCTTTTTGCGGATTTCCCACTCCAAAATACATTGGGAAGTGTCCGGAAAAAACCGCGGCAAAAACGCGTCAAAACCGCGGCAAAAACGCATCAAAACCGCTTAAAAAAGCGGCAAAAATGCATGCGGTTTTCTTGCGGATTTCATGCAGAAAATGTCTGGAATTCTCAGGAATTTTCTGCAAGAATTCCTGAACGTGTGCACATAGCCTTAATGAATCAGTAGCCTTGCACTCCACACCCTCTCATCCACCCCTTTACCAAAACCTGCTTGAACATCACCGGTGTTGGTGAATTCTGGGCCTATATTTAAGGATATGTGCACACAACGTCTTTATTGGGCAGGTCCACACTGAAATCCACTTGAAAAGCACTCAGAAAAACTGCTATGTAAAAAAACAACAACTTTCTGTACATATGTTCAGTCTTTTGTGTGTTTTTTACCCACTTCTGGTTTCCAAAGATGTCAAAAAGAAGTGAGCAGACCATTCTGTTTACACTTTCCATTCTAAGATGCTTTATACTTTCCACTACAAACTAAAGGGATGGCTCAAAAAAACGCACAGAAAACTAAAAAGCATTTCTTAAATGATGAAAAACATGTAAGAAAAGATACTTTAGAAAAAATTGCCAGCGTTTTCAGAAGCGTCTTCCTCTTGGAATGCTTAAGGACTCACCCACGTGTAAAAGATGCTGTTTGCTCATACCCTAAGGCTATATTCACACTTAGCGGTTTTTACCGCGGAACCGCCGCGATTTTGATGCTGCGGGTCCGCAGCAGTTTCCATAGCATTTACAGTAACATGTAAACCCTATGGAAACCGCAAACCGCTGTGCACATGCTGCGGGAAAAACCGCGCGGGAACGCAGCGGTTTACAACCCGCAGCATGTCACTTCTTTGTGCAGAATCGCTGCGATTCTGCACCCATAGGAATACATTGAACCGCTTACTTCCCGCATGGGGCTGTGCCCACGTTGCGGGAAGTAAGCGGATAATGTGCGGGTGGTACCCGGGGTGGAGGAGAGGAGACTCTCCTCCAGGCCCTGGGAACCATATTTGGGGTTAAAAAATAAAAAATCTGGTTATACTCACCCTCTGATGTCCGGAGCTCCTGGGCGCTGCACGCGGCTGTCCGGTCAGAGTTGCTGTGCGACCAGGACCTGCGGTGACGTCGCGGTCACATGACCGTGACGTCACGAAGGTCCTTCTCCCACAGCATCTTAGGAACCGGACCGCCGGGTGCAGCGCCCAGGAGATCCGGACATCAGAGGGTGAGTATAACCAATTTTTATTATTTTTAACATTACTATTGATGCTGCATATTGCTGCATATGCAGCATCAATAGTATAGGCGGAAACCCGCAGCGGAAAACGCGGAACAAACCGCGATAAATCTGCAGGGAGAACCGCAGTTGTTTTGCCCTGCAGATTTATCAAATCCGCTGCGGGAGAACCCGCAGGGACCCGACGCAAGGTGTGAACATAGCCTAAATGTACCATACGACTGCTTTTAAGGCTGGGGTCACACGTGCTCTCTTTTGTTAATGACACTTGGATCAAACTCTGACAGAGTTTGATCTGAGTGTCACCTTAGTGTGATTTGATTCTCTCGCATGAGATAATGCAGCACATGCACTGGGAGGATGGAGAAATTAATTTCTCTATTTTCTCCACTGCCTGGATCAGCGGTAATCGGACTGCACTCAGATGACATCCGAGTACAGTCTAATGTTTCATTCACACCCATAGACTTAAATGGGTGGGTGCGACCTGAATATCGGATGTGCTCTCAACATGCTGAAATTTTTCTCTTATTCCAAAGTGGCGGCATGAGCAAAAAATCGCAGATCTGAACTGCCCCATAGTATAACATTGGTCTGAGTGCAATCTGATTGTTAATCTTATTACACTCGTCTGATTTATAGGTTCATGTGAACGAGCCCTAATACCTTTTTTTTTTTTTATTGTTGCACATGTCTCTGGACTTTGTACAATGCAGTTCCTTGCTACTTCATAGATCTCAGTGTATGGGCCCGGAGTTGCCCATTTTTATGTCTTTGTCCGCTGTGTGCCAGTCATTGAGTGTACCTCCCACTCCAGACTCCAAGACTTCTCACGAGTTGCACCAATCCTCTGGAATGCTCTACCCCAAGAAATCAGGACTAACCACAACTTATACAGTTTTAGGCACTCCGTAAAAACACATCTGATTATAGCAGCCTGTCACGTTCCCTAATCGAAGTCCTTATATATATATATATATATATATATATATATATATATAGTGTGTGTGTGTATGCGTGTATATACATACATACATACATATATATATATATATATATATATATATATATATATATATACATATACATACAGCTCTGGCAAAAGTTAAGAGACCATTTCAAAATGTTCAGTTTGTATGATTTTTTCTTTATAGGTATGTTTTTGAGTAAAATGAAAATTGTTCATTTATTCTATAAACTTCTGACAACATGTCTCCGAATTTCCATGCAATAAATTTTGTAATTTTTTTCTGAAAAAGAAAAATGGTCCAAAAAAAAAAAAGTGCTTTCAGACCTCAGGTAATGCAAAGAAAACAAGTTCAGGATCATTTAGAAACAACCATACTAATGTTTTAACTCAGGAAGAGTTCAGAAATCAATATTTTGTGGAATAACCATGATTTTTAATCACAGCTTTCATGCATCTTGGCATGCTTTCCACCAGTCTTTCACACAAAAATGTAAGCAGTTTTTTCTTTGATGGCTTGTGACTATCTATCATCCTCTTGATTACATTCCAGAGGTTTTCAATGGGGTTCAGGTCTGGAGATTGGGCTGCCCATGACAGGATTTTGATGTGGTGGTCTCTTAATTTTTGCCAGAGCTGTATATATACTGTATATATAGCCCACTCACCTTCTCTGCACATAAGGCTATGTGCACATACCCTAAGGCTACTTTCACACTGGCGTTTTTTTCAATACGTCGCAATGCGTCGTTTATGGCAAAAAACGCATCCTGCAAAGTTGTTTGCAGGATGCGTTTTTGCCCCATAGATTAACATTAGCGACGCATTGCGACGCATTGCCACACGTTGCAACCGTTGTTGCGACGGTTGCGCCGTGTTGTGGTGGACCGCCGGGAGCAAAAAATGTTAAATGTAACGTTTTTTGCTGCCGACGGACCGCTTTTTCTGACCGCGCATGCGTGGCTGGAACTCCGCCCCCACCTCCCCGCACCTCACAATGGGGCAGCGGATGCGCCAGAGAAATGCATCCGCTGCACCCGTTGTGCGGCGCATCAAACGCTAGCGTCGGAATCTCGGCCCTGACGCATTGCGACGGGGAGATTCCGACGCTAGTGTGAAAGTAGCCTAACTCCACCGCACCCAGAAGCACTACAAATACTGGCTGGTGACAACCCCATGCAGCCTTTATCTATCCCTGGA
This sequence comes from Ranitomeya imitator, assembly GCF_032444005.1. Lineage (NCBI taxonomy): Eukaryota > Metazoa > Chordata > Amphibia > Anura > Dendrobatidae > Ranitomeya > Ranitomeya imitator. Next base: position 655,718,494 of record NC_091284.1, on the reverse strand, counting down.
CCATCTTTGTAAATAAGCCCCTGTACTTTGTCTCCCCCCACGCCATTGTAGATTGTAAGCTCTCACAAGCATTATTTTTGCTTTGATTATTGGATTATCTGTAACGTTGTTACTTCTGACTTGTATATGAACTGTTGAATTGTAATTCGCTGCGGATGTTGGCACTATATAAATAAAGATTATTATCATTTCAATACCTAACCAAACTATTGACATGATTGCCATGTAATCCAGAGTATTGCAGCAAATGAATAATGAATTGCTACCCGATGTGCCATGTGTGGTCAGATCCTAACTTCTGGTCAATAAGATGATGATACCAATAAATCGTAAGAGTGAATAATAAAAGATAAGGCAAGCAGGCTGAACACAGCTCGGCAGCAGCTATCTCTGTAGCTCTTGAATGCGTGCCAGCTCCGTGAGTGTTAGAATGTCATTATATTATCTCCCTTTAAGTAAGATGTTGATTACAATGTGGCCACAGAAAGTATCATGGAGACGGGGAGCGGAGAGCCGGGATGTGATTACTATTGCTGCTCCTTGTATCAGGAAAAGGCAAAAGAATGGCTCTTGATAAAAATGAAAAAATAATGCACAATGCAAAAGGGAAAAAAGAAAGAAATATGATCTGGTCTAACACCAGCTTGTAGGATGCCCAAGGACGGAAAGGTTACGTGGGTCACAAATCATGCTGGTGTGTGATTACTTGTCATACACTGACTGCATAAAAAGCCAAATAATAACTGCAAGATGCACTGTGCATTATTGCTTCGTAAAGCAGTTCTAATATGAAAGCCGGCATTTGTGTCAATCGCGGGATCAGAATATGAAATAACATGAGAATTCACATTACTATATTTTATCACTAAGTCACAATGTACATTATTCTACCATTACCATGATATCTAGAAATATTAAGCATCCTGCAGCACCCATCTTGTATATTTTCATAGCAGTAAGATTGCCAACAATGACCTCATTCATTCCCCTCAGTCAATACCATCTCTGTCCCGCACAGTGGTTAATCTCCTGTAAGAGAATGCATTTCCCAGGCATGCGACCTGGAAGATGGCGGAATGTGACCTGGTATGTGACCAGGGTGTACTCCTGCCCGTCGTCGTCTGCAAAATGCTGCATGTACATTAGGAAAATGTAGTAATTGCTTCATATAAAAAATGATGAGCTCATATATCTCCATAGCTATTTTTATATAGAAACGTGTAATTAAATCCATAGAGTCTATGTCTGCTAAGAGCGGGAGATTCATTCTGATTGCCGTATTTGGAGTTAGCAAATGGAAACTTATTTGTAGGTTTCCTTTGCTTGTTGTAGGATCTTTGCTATTTTTTTTTAATAAACGGCGCTATAAAAATGTTTTTTTTTTTACACCAAAAAATGTCCAATATAAATTGCTATGGCACTTCAAAAGCAATATCAAATGCGGACTTACATAAATTTAGCCGCAGGAAGAGAACCATATGATAAAAATATATTTATAAATCTTTATCATAAATATTTAAAAACAACAGGAACAAGCACTATCAAAAGAACAGAATGTCCAAGAGAAGAATAGGGTAACACCTCTGCTATGTATTTCACAATATGTCTGCAACCTTGTTAGGTGGTATAATATAGTATTTCAATGGAATTTCCAACTATTATTGTGATTGTTATGATACTATTTACTGTTAACCTCCATTGCAGATAAATACAGGCACTGGTAAACCATATTATCATCTCCTTATCCACATGAAGAGGATTCCGCCATCATAAGCCAGTATACATAAGCGCTATATGCAAAATATAATATATACCTCAGGAAATGAATTCCCCAGCAGACCGAATAGTGCAGAGTGTGAACCGAAACGTCCTCCCTCGTGCGACCCGACGCGCGTTTCGCCCAGAGCTTCTTCCGGGGGTGTTCCCCGGTGATGGCGGAATCCTCTTCATGTGTTTGATATTGCTTGTTCCTGTTGTTTTTAAATATTTATGATAAATAAAGATTTATAAATATATTTTTATCATATGGTTCTCTTCCTGCGGCTAAATTTATGTAAGTCCGCATTTGATTATATATTGCTATAAAAAATGTGTAATAATAATAAAAATAATTTATGCAAAACAGAAATCACAATCACTTTAGTAGCTGTCAGTGTATTGTAATCCCAGTTAGCAATTTTGTGCATATCCTCCATGTTTTGGTCTGCTTTCTTTCTCCATAAATGCTGGATGAAACTATTAGAGCTTTGCTGTGTTTTCTGACCAAACAAATGTCTCTCCTGATGCTTTTCATCCCCTTTCATAGCATGAGTCCTAGGAATGGTCGTTGATGATAATCATGCAGTGTAAAGTAGCTGCAGATCACCTGACGAAAGAACAGAATGCTTGTTGAGTGAAAAGATCTTTGGTTTGCAAAGAAGATCATTGTTTTGACAATGCATAGTCCTAAGTAAACAAGACCTGTGCTGTCAAGAACAATGTCAGCGTTAGTGCCCAGAACAACCTATTACAGATCTGTTATGATCTGGTGGTTTAGGAGCAACATGGGACGAGCTCTGAAGGAGGTGGTATCTGTACTGACCGCAAACCCTGAACCTAGCAGCGCAACTAGAAATAGCCGTGGGGGGTACCTGACGCTCCCTAGACCCCTCGGCACAGCCTAAGATCTAACTTCCCCTAAAGACAGAAACAGGAAACCTATCTTGCTTCAGAGAAAATCCCCAAAGGAAAGATAGCCCCCCACAAATATTGACGGTGAGAGGAGAGGGAAATAACATACGCAGAAATGAAATCAGATTTTAGCATAGGAGGCCATACTAGCTAGATAGATAGGACAGAACAGGATACTGTGTGGTCAGTATAAAAACTACAAAAAATCCACACAGAGTTTACAAAAATCTCCACACCTGACTAAAGGTGTGGAGGGTAAATCTGCTTCCCATAGCTTCCAGCTTAACTGAATTAATCCATACTGACAAGCTGGACAAAAACATAGAATGTACCGAACAATGAAGTCCACAACATGTGGACAGAAAAGAGCAAGCAAGGACTTATCTTTGCTGAACTGGTCAGGATATCAGGGAAAACCAAGAGAGATGTGAATCCAACCAGGAACCATAGACAAGTGGCACAAGCTGAAGGGGAGAGCCAGGCTAAATAGCCGAGCAGAAAAGACAATTAGTGGAAGCAGCTGCTGACTGCTAAATCCAAAGAGCAGCCATTCCACTTAAAACCACCGGAGGGAGCCCAAGAGCAGAACTCACAAAAGTGCCACTTAAAACCACCGGAGGGAAGGGCGTGGCCTGAACGTTCATGTGAGCGGACGCGTGACAGAGCGCTCCCGCTGCCAAAGTTAATATTATCCTTATAAGCCGCAGCTGAGCGGCGATTCACAGCGCTTACCGGCTGCAGGAGAGTCCCGGGAGTGCGGCGGTGTATAGCGGCGGCCCCGAGGTCAATGAGTATGACCAGGAGGAGACAAAGAGACGCCGGAGCCGGCGAGGCAGGGACCGGCCAAGATGGCGCCGACGCCAGGGAGAAGGCGGAGAAGGACAACGCGGCATGCCAGAAGAGAATGTCGGCGGCGGCAAAGCTCCAGCAGTTTGCTAGAGTGGAAGCCGCAGGGAACACAGGAAAAGCAGAGGAGGACGCCGGAGTGGACACAGACACAGAAGGAGAGGAGGAAAGCCCAGCAGAGGAGCAGGAGGTACAACAGGGGAGCAGGGATGGTGACATGGCGGTGGTAGTAGGGGGACCTGAAGATAAGGAGTCAGGAGCAGAGCCCACCCTTAGAGATGTCTTTGCACTGGTATCATCCTGCAAACAATCCCTGACCCAGCAGATACAGGAGGTTAAAGGGGATACAGCCCAGATAAATGCAGCCCTGCAGAAGATTGACAAACGTGTGGGGGCTGTGGAGGAAAGGGTGAGCACGGCAGAAGACCATATAGTGCAGCTGCAGAAAGCGGAGAGGAAGTTTGCTCAAACAATATCGGAGCTAGCTGCAAAAAATGAGGATCTGGAGAATAGGTCCAGAAGAAATAACATTCGCATAGTGGGTGTCCCTGAAAAAACTGAGGGGAGGAATCCCACGGAGTATATTGAAAGCTGGCTCCTTGAGACTTTTGGTGATGCAGCACTGACAAAAGTATTTGCGGTAGAAAGAGCCCACAGGGTCCCACCGAAACCACCTGTCCCTGGAGCAAGTCCCCGTACCATGCTTGCCAAAATCCTAAACTACAGAGACAGAGACATTATCCTGAGGAAGGCTAGAGACATGACGGATCTGACAATTGGAGGTCAAAGAATCGCTATTTACCCCGACTATTCCGCCCTGGTACAGAAACAACGGATGATGTTCACGGGTATCAAGAGACGGCTGAGAGAACTGGGAGTGCAATACTCCATGATGTTTCCGGCACGACTGAGAGTGGTAGCGATGGATAAGATTCACTTTTTCCAGACGCCGGAGGACGCTACCCAGTGGATAGATCTTAACGCTAAAAAACTTAAAGGGAAAGGAGATTGAAAATGTGGGGCGGGTTGGTCGGGAGGTATCTTAATTCTTTCAAAAAGGGGGGGAAAAAAAGAGATTGACTGACAGTACACTGGTAATTGAAATGTGAAGGTTGAAGGGTGGAGTTGGGTATTACTCAGGGAACGCACTGGGAGAGCTGGTGCGGCGGTGAAATATGAGGGAGGAAGGGTGTGCAGCGTACTAAAAAGTTTATTTAGTTCTTGCAGTTGTAATATAATACAGGTTTAATTATACTGTTCTTCTAAGAATTGCGCCGAATTCTGTTATAAACGGTAGCGGGAGGCGGAAAGAGAAGGTTTAGCAAGAGTGTTTGCAACGGGTGATGGTGCCCCACTCTTGATAAGAGGCAGAATGTATAATATTGGGGGGTGTGGGGGAGGGGGGGGGAGGGGTGAGGGTGGGGAGGGAAGTTAGACAGCTCAGAACCGGGAGTATTGACATAACTAAGGATGATGAGTCACATAATAGGGGACCGCTTTAAGATATTGAGCTGGAATGTGAGAGGCCTGGCGGATAAGTCTAGGAGAGCTGCGAGCTTGCAGTATGCGAAGGATCAACGGGCTTCTATGATATGCTTGCTAGAGACGCACTTGATACAGGAGAAAGTGGACGTACTAAATAGACGTTGGATACAGAAAGGGTATCACTCTACCTTCTCGACGTACTCAAGAGGTGTGTCAGTGTTGGTGCCGGTGGGAGTGCAGTATGAAGAGGTGAAAGTATGCGTGGATGCTGAGGGTCAGTATGTGGTGATACAATGTATATTGTATGGAGTGAGATTGTGTGTTGCGGCAATGTATATTCCACCTCCATATTCAAGTAAGAAGATCAGGGAGGTATTGGAGAGGGTGGAACGATGGGAACCACTGCCACTCTTAATTATTGGGGATTTGAACAATATATGCGATGACTTTTGGGATAAAAATAAGAACGCCCAGAATAGGTCGGAGGGGCACACTACAACATTTGGAACCTATGTGCGTGAATTAGGCATGATTGATCTATGGAGAGTCAGACATGTTGGGGAGAGAGGATACTCGTGCTATTCGCCGGCTCATGCTACGCTATCCAGAATTGATATGGCACTGGGTAACCGCCTGTTGGACACAATGGTGGGGGAGGTGCGTTATCTGCCGAGGGCCCTTTCGGATCATAGTCCAATTGAGGTGGAGATTAGGTTGTTGGGGACACGGACTACAAGCGGGAGAGAATGGAAGATCCACCCTAACTGGTTACAGAGTATTGACTTGGACGGTATAGGAAAGGAGGTGACGGAATTCTTTGCGTTAAATGATGGGAGTACTGATGCTCTGACTGTTTGGGATGCAATGAAAGCGTATCTGAGAGGGCTACTTTTTAGAGACATTAGTAGGTGTAAGAGGAGGACAAGGGAAGCGGAGAGAGTGGCATTGGAAGAGTTGAAAGCCGCGGAGGACGAGATGGTAGTACTGGGGACCTCCGAGGCAGAGAAAAGGTTGAGAACAGCGCAAAATTGTATGGAAAAGATTCTGCTGGGAAAAGCTGAAAGGAAGCGGGAGTTTCAGAGGGTGGCTTATTTTCAGGAGGGAGAAACAGTGGGACACATGCTATCGGTGGTAGCCGCGGCTCAGCGTAGTACCTCATATGTACACTCGTTGGTTTCGGATGGGGGGAGCAGGGTATCTGAAACACCTGATATTATAAAGGTCTTTGCGGACTTTTACGCGGACCTATATTCCTCCAGGGTCAATGAGTCAGCCGGAGATACGGAGACTTTCCTTGAGAGTCTGGGTCTTCCGAAATTGAGTGAGGAGGATAGGGTGAGCCTCGATGCCCCTATCACCGAGGAGGAACTGAGTCGGGCGCTGAAGTCTATGGCCAATGGGAAGGCACCTGGGGTTGATGGGTTACCAGCCGAAATCTATAAAAGTTTGGAGGAAGTGCTGATTCCCAGATTAAAGTTAGTACTGGAGGAGGCTGGATGTAAAGGGTATCTCCCAGCATCTATGAGGGAGGCTATTATAGTGGTTATTCCGAAGGAGGATAAGGATCTGGGGAAGCCTGAGTCATATCGGCCAATCTCTCTGTTAACCATCGATGTCAAGCTCTTGGCCAAGGTGTTAGCTACCCGTCTGTCTAGTGTCATTACTAACCTTGTGCATCCGGATCAGTCTGGTTTTATGCCTGACAGATCTACAGCGGTTAATCTGCGGAGGCTGCATATGAACCTGCAGCTGAAGTCTGACAATTGTGGCCGAAGGGTTATTGCATCCTTGGACGCCCATAAGGCGTTTGACAGTGTGGAGTGGGGATATCTCTGGCGGGTGTTGAAATGTATGGGTATTGGCCCGCAATTTGTGGCATGGACTCAACTGTTATATTCACTACCAACAGCTAGAATTAGAGTGAATGGGGAACTTTCTCAGCCTATAAAGCTGGCCAGAGGTACGAGGCAGGGTTGCCCACTATCGCCCCTTCTGTTTGCCTTAGCTGTGGAGCCATTGGCCGCCAAGATCCGACAGTCGGATGAAGTCCCTGGGTTCAGTTATGGGAGTGTTGAGGAGAAGATTGCGTTATATGCAGACGACATCCTACTGTTCCTAGCGGACCCGGATGAAGCCTTGAATGGGGCTATCGAGATCGTTGGGAAATTTGGAGACTTATCGGGATTGAGGATAAACTGGGATAAATCGGTCCTCTTTGAGGTGGATGGGGTGGAGGAGAGCAGAAGTGAGCCATTGGGAGAGGGGCGGCTTAGGGTGGTATCCCTTTTCAGATACCTGGGAATATGGATCTCGATGCCAGTTACAGAGTTTCTGTATAGGAATTTGACACCTCTCGTGGGCGCCCTTAAAGCAAAAGTGGATGCATGGAATAAATTGCACTTATCGGTGGTGGGGAGGGTTAATCTAATTAAAATGGTTCTGATGCCCAAATTACTCTACGTCCTACATAACGCGCCAGTTTGGATTCCACGTGGGAAATTCCGGCAGATTAATGCTCTATTTAGAAGTCTGATATGGGGGAGGCGGTACCCACGTATTCGCCTGGAGACGCTTCAGCGACCCAAGGAAGATGGAGGATTGGCTTTACCCAATCCTGAGTTATACTTTCTTGCAGCCCAGAGCCAGCATTTGAAGGGCTGGGCGCGGGAGGCGTCTGCCAGTGCGGTGCAGCACTTGATGGAGAGGGTGACAGACCGACGACCGGTAGCGCAGTGTCTGGAGGATGGTTCCTTGGGAGTATTGGGGAAATTATACCCAACTATGTTTTTGATATATAAATTATGGACCAGACTGCGACAGATTCGGGGGGTTACGGGGCTGACTAAATTTACACCGATATGGTTTAATAATAATTTGGTTGAGTTTGCGGCCCTTGGAGTGCTGACGGAGTGGAGGGCCAAAGGAATCCACTTGGTGGCTCAGATAGTTCAACAACGAGGATTAAAGTCCTTTTCGCAGCTGCAAGGGGAGTTTGGACTGAGACCGACTGGGGAGTATCAATATGCTCAGATGAAACATGCTTTTAAAGCTCAAAACAGGAGCGGTGGTGTTGAGATCCAAGAGGACATAGTTCTGGAATACGTGTGTGGGGAAGGGTCCACAAGGGGAGTCATTACCACCCTTTATAAGGACCTTCTACATGCATATTTGTTAGACTTCCCTTTAAAAGCGAGAGCGAAATGGGAAAGAGATTTAGGCCCAATGGAGGATGAAACCTGGGAATCGGTGTTGGAGTCGGTTCCACGAGTGTCGCTGAGCGAGCCGTATAGACTATCGCAGCTGTACATCTTGCACAGAGTCTATAAATCACCGGAAGTGTTGTGCAGAGCGGGGTTGCGTGCTGACTCTGAATGCCCGAGATGTAAGAATGGGAATGCAGGAATATACCACATGATGTGGACATGTCCAAGACTGGTTGCTTTCTGGTTGGTGGTAATGAGCCGTGTGGAAGGGGCGTATAAATGCAGAGTGCCGAGAGATCCGATAGTGTGTATACTAGGATATGTAGAGGAAATTAGAGTGGATAACATCTGGAAGATAGCAATAGCTAGGCTATTATACATGGCAAGGAAGGTAATAGCAAGGAACTGGATCAAGGAGGAACCGCCTACGAGGGGTGAATTCCTGAATTATGTTAAACATGGTCTCAATCTGGAAAAGGGGGTCTATAAAAGACGTGGGAAAATAGAAACGTTTGACAAAATGTGGTCTCCGTGGCTCGAGCTGGGATGAATAGTTATGGGAAATGGGAGAGTGAGAGCCTCTGAAAGGAAGAGAGTGCCAAAGGAACAAGCGAACATAAGTGAGTCAAATGGCTCAAGGAACCATCAATACTGGTAACAAAAGTATAACTGGGAAGGAGCTGTCAGGGGAGGGGGAGGTTTGGGTATGGTTGGGATTGTTGGGGGTTTGGAAAATGTTAAAATTTTTGTAAAATACTGGACAGTGCATAAATTGTATTGTGCATGTTTGCTTTCAATAAAAAAACTATTTAAACAAAAAAAAAAAACCACCGGAGGGAGCCCAAGAACGGAATTCACAACACAGATCGTTAAGTGCCCATCTAATGCAAACAACCACTCACTAGCAAGCATGCTGATGGTCGACAGTCATTGAAGCCACGTGCACATGTTGAGCATGGTATCACAAAACCCATAACTAAAATAGTAAAAACACAAGACACCAACTTATGGCAGTGGTGTCTATTTAGGGTAACTGAAAAGTCCATTAAAACATTTAATAAATTAATAACCAATAGACCAATAAATGAATCTTAATACTAAACCAATCCACTCAGAAAACTGGGCAATTTTCCCTCAGATAAAACAACATGACAAAGGAGATAAACATTAATAATGAGGAGGAAGGGCGGGATCTTCGTTCTTCTGATAAAATGATGAGATAACTGGCAGAAAAAAAACACCAGCTAAAACTGGAAATAACCTGCTTGTGGACTCCACAGTTTACTGCCTGTCCTTTTGACCTTGCCTCATATGAAGGGATTAACTCTTAAAAACCAAAACATAACAGAAACCCAAAACCCATATAAAATTAAGCTAGGGTCTGTGTTACCATGAGACCCCCTTACATCTGCGCTTAAGGGGGGTCTATCATTTGGTGATTTTTTTTTTACCTCAGTATTTGTAAGTCAAAACCAGGAGTTAGCAGAAAATGCTGAAGTGGTGACGTGTTTCTATGATACTTTTCCTCTGACTGTTCCATTCCTGGTTTTGGTTTGTGCTGTATACATTTTTCACAAACCCATAGACTTGAATGGGTATGTTTTGTTTTTTTTTGAAGACAGTAAATGGTGCTGTTCACATGTACAGTTTTTGTGGACTATCATGGATACATGTTTAACTGTAAAAAACACGATAAAAATGTATACAGGTTTTTTCAACATGTCGTTTTATTTGTCTGGATAGCTTATTAAAAAATCACGGACAGACAACAGTTTTTATAGACAATCATAATAAATCATGGATTATAACTGAGATGTCTGCAGCACATAATTGTGATATAAAGATATCAGCTATATTCACTGTGAACTATCAAATGATGATAATTACAGGCAAAATAATCTGTATAAATTTCTTCAGCTTTAAAAAAATATATTAAGGCATCCGTGATTTTTTTTTGTGGACAGAACAAAAAAGGGCCCTATTTTTACGGACTGTCCTGGAGCTTCTGGTTAATTGGCACCCTGGCAATGTGCTCATCTAAATGAAGCCTAAACATACCTTTTAGACAGTTTCTAAGACCTACTGCCTGTGGGCATCCAAAAGATAAAAGCTGCTGAAAGTTGTTGGAAAGGTCATCTCCCATATTCATATATATTACATATTGACATATACTGTCTTTATATGCACAGCTGATTTGTGCAAAAATTGTTACATAGTTAGATAAGTTTGTTCAACCACCACAACCCCTTTGTATACCAGACGAATGCCCAAACCCCATAACCTCCCTCTCCAATATCACTGAAGGGGGGCTTAATTGTCTCCTCTCCAAATCGCACCTCGCCACCTGTGCGCTCGACCCCATCCCACCTCCTCCCCAACCTCACCGGAACTCTTATCCCATCCCTAACCCACCTCTTAAACCTACCACTAACTTCTGATTCCTTCCCTTCTGCTTTCAAACATGCCACAATCATGCCTGTCCTTTAAAAAGAAAACCCTCGATCCAACTGCTACAGTATGTCCAGCTATCACCCAGTATTGCTGCTCCCATTTGCTTCCAAACTCCTGGAGCAGCATGTCCACGCTGAACTTTCCTCCCACCTCTCATTTAACTTGCTCTTTGACAATCTACAATCTGGTTTCTGCCCCATCACTCAACTGAGACAGCCTTGAACAAAATTACTAACGACCTACTTACAGCCAAAGCTAACGGACAATACTCTGTACTCCTCCTCCTAGACCTGTCCTCTGCTTTTGAAACAGTTGACCACTGGCTCCTACTACAGATCCTCTCCTCCTTTGGCATCAAAGGCCTCGCCCTATCCTGGATCTCCTCATACCTTTCCAACTGCACATTCAGTGTCTCCCACTCCCACACTGCCTCTTCATCCCACCTTCTCTCTGTTGGACTCCCCCAAGGCTCTGTTCTAGGATCGTTACTTAAATCTACCTCTCTGGCCCAGACGTCACCTCTCTGCTGTCCAGAATCCCGGAGTGTCTATCAGCCATATCCTCCTTCTTCTCCTCTCGCTTCCTCAAACTCATTGTGGACAAATCTGAACTCATCATCTTTCCTCCATCTCATAGCTCTTCCCTACATGACCTATCTATTGCAATTAACGACCTCACGCTTTCCCCCGTACTGCAAGTCCGCTGCCTCGGAGTAACCCTTGACTCTGCCCTGTCCTTCAAACCACACATCCAAGCTCTTTCCACCTCCTGTCACCTCCAGCTCAAAAATATCTCCAGAACCCTCAATCTACTAAAATGCTTGTGCATGCCCTCATCATCTCCCGCCTCGACTACTGCAACATCCTTTTCTGTGGCCTCCCTGCTAACACCCTTGCACTTCTCCAGTACATCCTTAACTCTGCTGCCCGACTAATTTATCTCTCTCCTCGCTACTCCTCCGCTTCTCCTCCTCTGAAAATCTCTTCACTGGCTCCCATTCCCTCAGCGTATCCAGTTCAAATTACTAATACTGACCTACAAAGCCATCCATAACCTGTCTCCTCCATATATCTCTGAACTAATCTCTCGATATCTTTCCTCATGTAATCTCCGGTCCTCCCAAGACCTACTTCTCTCCCAAATATCCCCCATCCTCTGAAATTCTTTGCCCCAACATGTCCGACTATCCAACCACATTCAGATCCTTCAGATGGAACCTGAAAACCTACCTCTTCAGGAAAGCTTACAGCCTGCACTGACCCCACTGCCTGGTACCACTACCAGAGCTACAGCCTCACCAACACTGGAGCTGCTACAACCCTCAACCTACTGTCTCCTTCCCCACCATGCTGTAGAATGTAAGCACTAAGGGCAGGGTGCTCGCCCCTCTGTATCAGTCTGTAATTGTTAGTTTGGTTACTGTAAGTGATATCTTTAACATGTATGTAACCGCTTCTCATGTACAGCACCATGAAATCAATGGTGCTATATAAAAAATAATAATAAGTTGAAAAAAGACCTATATCCATCAAGTTCAGCCTTAAAGCGAACGTGTCACCAGGTTTGACCGATATAAGATACGGCCACCGCCTTTCAGAGCTTATCTACATCATTCTATAATGCTGTAGATAACCCCCGATCCGACCTACAAGATAAGAAAATAAGTTTTATTATACTCACTGGGGGGCGCGGTCCGGTCCGATGGGTGTTGCAAGTCCGGGTCCGGCGCCTCCATCTTCTTATGATCGCCGCCCTCCTGCTTGCTTCATGGCACCGCGCTCCTGCGCAGACGTACTTATCTGCCATTTTGAGGGCAGAGAAAAGTACTGGTGTGCGCAGGTGAGTTACCCGTCAGGGCAGTGGGGTACTCGGTACTGGATCCGGTCACAATTAACCCCTTCATGACCCAGCCTATTTTGACCTTAATAACCTGGCCATTTTTTGCAATTCTGACCAGTGTCCCTTTATGAGGTAATAACTCAGGAACGCTTCAACGTATCCTAGCAATTATGAGAATGTTTTTTCATGACATATTGGGCTTCAAGATAGTAGTAAATTTAGGTCGATAATTTTTGCATTTATTTGTGAAAAGATTGGAAATTTGGCGAAAATTTAGAAAATGTTGCAATTTTCAATTTTTTTATTTTTATTCTGTTAAACCAGAGAGTTATGCAACACAAAATAATTAATAAATAACATTATCCACATGTCTACTTTACATTAGTACAATTTTGGAAACAAGATTTTTTTTTGCTAGGAAGTTATAAGGGTTAAAATTTGACCAGCAATTTTTCATTTTTACAACAAAATTTACAAAACCACTTTTTTGAAGTTAGTTTGAGGGGGTCTATATGGCTGAAAATACCCCAAAGTGATACCATTCTAAAAACTGCACACCTCAAGGTGCTCAAAACCACATACAAGAAGTTTATTAACCCTTCAGGTGCTTTACAGCAGCAGAAGTAACATGGAAGGAAAAAATGAACATTTCACTTTTTAGTCACAAAATTGATCTTTTAGCAACATTTTTTTTTCCCAAGGGTAAAAGGAGAAACTGGACCCCGAAAGCTATTGTACAATTTGTCCTGAGTACGCCGATACTGTATATGTTGGGGGGAACCACTGTTTGGGCGCACGACAGGGCTCGGAAGGGAAGGAGCGCCATTTGACTTTTTGAATGAAAAATTGGCTCCAATCGTTAGCAGACACCATGTCGTGTTTGGAGAGCCCCTGTGTGCCTAAACATTGGAGCTCCCCCACAAGTGACCCCATTTTGGGAACTAGACCTCCCAAGGAACTAATCTAGATGTGCGATGAGCACTTTGAACCCCCAAGTGCTTCACAGAAGTTTATAACGCTGAGCCGTGAAAATAAAAAATCATTTTTCTTTCCTCAAAAATTATTTTTTAGTCCGCAATTTTTTAGTTTCACAAGGGTAACAGGAGAAATTGGACCCCAAAAGTTGTTGTCCAGCTTGTCCTGAGTACGCTGAAGGTTATAACGCAGAGCCGTGCAAATAAAAAATTATTTTTTTCACACAAAAATTCCTTTTTAGCCCCCATTTTGTTATTTTCCCAAGGGTAATAGGAGAAATTAGACCCCCAAAGTTTTGCAATTTTTCCTGAGTACGCTTATGCCCCATATTTTTGGGTAAACCACTGTTTGGGCGCACGTTGGGGCTCGGAAGGGAGGGAGCACCATTTGACTTTTTGAACGCAAGATTGGCGGGAATCAATGGTGGCGCCATGTCACGTTTGGAGACCCCTTATGTGCCTAAACAGTGGAAACCCCTCAATTCTAACTCCAACACTAATCCCAACTCAAGGCATAACCCTAATCACATCCCTAACCCCAACACACCCCTAACCACAACCCTAATCCTAACACACCCCTAACCCTAATCCCAACCCCAACCATAACCCTAACCACAAGCCTATCCCTAACCCCAACACACCCCTAACCCTAATCTTAACCCTATTTCCAACCCTAACCCTAATTCCAACCCTAACCCTAAGGCTATGTGCCCACGTTGCGGATTCGTGTGAGGATTTTTCTGCACAGTTTTTGAAAAATCCGCAGGTAAAACGCAATGCATTTTATCTGCGGATTTACTGTGGATTTCCAGTGTTTTTTGTGCGGATTTCATCTGCGGATTCCTATTGAGGAACAGATTTAAAACACTGCGGAATCCGCACAAATAATTGACATGCTGTGGAAAATACAAGGCAGCGTTTCCGCGCGGTATTTTCTGCACCATGGGCACAGCGGATTTGGTGTTCCATACGTTTACATGGTACTGTAAGCATGATAGAAAACTGCTACGAATCCGTAGCTGCCAATCCGCTGCGGATCCGCAGCCAAATCCGCAGTGTGCACATAGCCTAATTCTAACCCTAGTCCTAACCCTAAACCTAGTTCTAACCCTAACCCTAGTTCTAACCCTAACCCTAGTTCTAACCCTAACCTTAGTTCTAACCCTAACCCTAGTTCAAACCCTAGTTCTAACGCTAACCGTAGTTCTAACCCTAGTTCTAATCCTAACCCTAGTTCTAATCCTAACCCTAGTTCTAATCCTAACCCTAGTTCTAATCCTAACCCTAGTTCTAATCCTAACCCTAGTTCTAATCCTAACCCTAGTTCTAATCCTAACCCTAGTACTAACCCTAGCCCTAGTTCTAACCCTAACCCTAGTTCTAACCCTAACCCTAGTTCTAACCCTAACCCTAGTTCTAACCCTAGTTCTAATCCTAACCCAAGCCCTAGTTCTAACCCTAAGCAGCACGGTTAGCAATGCAGCCTTGCAGTGCTGGAGTCCTGGGTTCAAACCCCACCAAGGACAACATCTGCAAAGAGTTTGTATGTTCTCTCCGTGTTTGCGTGGGTTTCCTCCAGGTACTTCGGTTTCCTCCCACATTCCAAAGACATACAGATAGGGAATTTAGATTGTGAGCCCCGTCGGGGACAACGATGATAATGTGTGCAAACTGTAAAGCACTGCAGAATATGTTAGCGCTATATAAAAATAAATATTATTATTGAAGATTATTACTAACCCTAGCCCTAGTTCTAACCCTAGCTCTAGCCCTTACCCTAATCCTAGTTCTAACCCTAACCCTTGTTCTAACCCTAGTTCTAACCCTAACCCTAGTGGAAAAATAAAAGTAAATATATTTTCTTTATTTTATTATTGTCCCTACCTGTGGGGGTGATAAAGGAGGGGTTATTTATTATTTTATTTGTTTTGATCGCTGTGATAGATTCTATCACAGCAATCAAAATGTGCCTGGAATGAATCTGCCGGCCGGGACAGGGGCCATGGCTGGATTGTAATATTTCACCAATTTTCATTGGTGAAATATTACGATTGCTCTGATTGAAAGCGAAAGTGAAATGTCACTTTCAACAGCCGATCAGAGCGATCGTAGCCACGGGGGGGTGAAGCCACCCCCCTTGGGCTGAAGTACCACTCCCCCTGACCCTGCAGTTCGGGTGAAATTGAAGTTAACCCTTTCACCCAATCTGCAGGGACACGATCATTCTGTGACACAGCATATGTGTCACAGGTTGGATTGGCACCGACTTTCATGACGCATAGGCTGTCACAGGTCGGGAAGGGGTTAAAGGGGTGGTCACGTGGCAGCCCCTCTGGTTTTCGGTCAGAGGTGACTGACGCTGCTTAAAGGGGTCCTCTGGGGGTGATGGTGTTGGAGCAAAGAAGATGATGTCGCTTCCCACAGGTGAAGCGGTGTTCCCAGGGCTCCCGGTGTGTTTGGCAGGGATGGTGAATGCTGGCAAATAAATGGAGGACACAGGATTGCAGTCTTTACCTGGTTTACTGGTGTTTAGCCGCCTCAGTCCAGGGTACCAGCAAAAGGTAAAGATGGAGTCCAGTCCAGGCATTCCGAAGACAGGTGGAAATCCCCTTGACAGGTCAGTTTTGGAGCCTTCTACTATACGCTGGTCTGTGGTCCCTTGCTGCCTGTAGCTCTTTAACAAGGTCCTCTTTCTTCCCCTGTCCAGGGACAGTACCTGCACGGTAGGCAACTTGAGCCGTCTCTTTGGGGTCTCTGTCCACAGTGACTCTGGACTCTGATTGCTGCTGTACCTTAGGTATTATGGGGGCAAGTCCCTATTAGTTTCCTGCCCTCCGTATCTGCCATGGGACCTGTAGTTCCTCACGACCTCGGGCTCCCGATGCCTGGTTTCTGCACTCTGGCTCAAGGAGGCCCACTCGCAGCCTCCTCTAGCCCTGGATCTCTCCTCTGCTACCAACTGTCAACTCAAACTGCCTAGCAACTGCCTAGCAACTGACTCCTCTCAACCAGAGAGCAGCTCCCCCAAGTCGGGTGTAGAGCTCTACCTTCTGGCTAGGAGTCAGAATGTGTTGCATGTAAGGTTACCTGCCAAAGGGATTCCTCCTGTTTCCAGGCTTGGCATTACCCTCCCCGAGAGGAAGGCAATACCACTGTGGTCCCTGAACTCCTGGGGTGCCACACAGGCATTGGGCCTCTCTGACCTTTTCCGGTGCCTGCGCATTGCAGTACTTTCCTCTGCCCTCTACAAGGAAGATAAGTATGCCTGTGCAGGAGCACGATGTTGGGAACCATGACACAAGCCGGAGGGCGGCGATCATAAGAAGATGGGAGGTGCTGCACCCGGACCTGCAACACCCATCGGACCAGACTCTCCTCCCTGGTGAGTATAATAAAATGTATTTTTCTTCTCTTGTAGGTCGTATCGGGGGCTTATTTACAGCATTATAGAATGCTGTAGAAAGCACTGAAAGGCAGTGGCCGCATCTTATATCTGCCAAAACTGGTGACAGGTTCCATTTAATAGGTACCCATTGTTTGACTAGTGGCCAATGATCAGCTGTTTCGGTGAGTTGTAGTCTTGTCATTGCGATCTGCAGTTATTGTGAGGACCTTCCATATTTCATTTTTGTTACTACACTTTCTCGGATACTGAATACCATCTAGAAGGTAACAGCACCCTTTGCCTTTAATGACAGGCTACATAAATTCAATCCATGACCTTTTCAGAGGGCTGTTTGATTTCTTCAGAACCAAGCAATTGGAAATTAGATGAATTGTTAGTACGCCAATACTCCGCCGTGCTCTCCTAGCTATGCCAATGACCTGTGCAGCTATTTGAAACATAATTGAATTGCTGTGAAAAAATTTGTAAACATTTTTTTTCCCGTGTTGAGTGCTGCTCTGCAGTGAGGGGATGTTGAAAATATAAATGCTGGTCTCCATACAACACAATTCTCAGTATGGCTTCACGTTGTGACCCTGACACTTGGTTCATTAACATGATCCAAAATACATAGAAGCCACAGCCATTGTGCATCATAGGAAAAAAGAGAGGATAGCATCCGGCACATCATCTGATGTAATAAAAATCAAAAACCTTTATTTGGCAAATCAAGCCATTTTAAAAGAGGTAAAAGAATCTGACTCGTTTAAAGCGCATTACTAGCGGCCTTAGTCATCGGATAGCATATGACAAAGGGCGCTAGTAATGCACCTGAAACGCGTCAGGTTCTTTTATCTTTTTTTAAAATGACTTGACTTGCCAAATAAAGGTTTTTAATTGTTATTACATCAGTTGATGTTCCGGATGTTATCCTCTCTTTTTTCCTATTGTGGCTGCGCTTACCTGCTGGATTGGTGCTCACCTGTAACAAATTGGACTCAGCCTCATTTGGCGTTTATTTGCATCGGTTGCAAGCTCCCTAACTCTCTCAAGTCTCCTCCATTCTGCATCATGTTTACATACCTGTAGACTTTTTCTAAGCTTTGAGAACAGGGGCCTATATTTTGGAAGTATTAAAAATGACCAGGGTCTGTTAGTATGGTCAAAGATGTGAGGACAGACACTAGATATGGCTCTTCTGCTATGTTGGCCAACAAACATAAATAGGCCTCCCAACCAATCCGAGCTTCCTGTACCTTCCTGTTTATCCTATTTTTACTAGTTCATTTTCTTCATATTTTGATCCAAGTTGTTTTGAGTATAGTAAGTATGTAACTCACCAAGTGCCGCGCATTGACTCCAGATTTTGTACATGCCTGACCCCGGCTGGTCTCACTGGTTTGCCATATGTACTAGTAGTGAATTTTGTGCTTCTCCATTCTTCACCCTAGTCACTGCTTTTACTACAATTTTGTTGTATTCCTTTGCACTGTACATGACTGATTTATCCTGTGTTTCCTAGATGGCTTAATCACTAATGCTTTAGTACATTGGTACATGAGAGACGTGTACTAATAGGATATAAACTATTAATTGTGTGTCCTTTGTGGTCAGATGTTTTGTAAATTTGTCATTTATATGTAAACAATCAACCATTAAATAACAGCTAAAATTGTGGTCTCGTATTTCAGGACTTGCGTGCCCTTTCTTATCGAAGTGCTGTCCAATTATAACATGGACAGCACATTGACCTATAGCGTTTAATAGACCCATTCACACATTTTTTATTTATTTAATGGATCACTGTTTTTATTTCATCAAATTCAATGCATATCTTATTCATTTTTATGGATCAAACTTGGCCATTCAGGTGAATGGAGAAATGGGTGAAAAGTGCTAGAGATCTGTTTTCTATCCGATTCTCTTTTAACTGACTCTTTCTAAATGTCAATAGAATAAAATATTCAGACAGTTCACCTCTTTCAGTTTTTACAATAATTTAGCAAAAAAAAAAAAATAGATGCAAAACAGATGACACATGGCCATATCAGTTTGTGATGGATGTAAAAAGTGACACCTGTGAATGTAGCCTTAGACATATGAGAATAAGTAATGAAATCCATGTATTATACGTGAAAGCAAACACTTGTAAATACAATGTGTTGCTCACTTCTTCCGAGCCATTTGTTTGTTATGTTGTTTTCAGTAAATGCCGGGCTGCAACCTCTATGGCCTCTATTACATGTAATGTTGGGGTTGTCACTTCCTATTTATGAAGCCATACTACAGAATGGGAGATAATACAGTACAACTATATTCCAATCTACTCGAGTTTATACAACATTGCATTTCTGATAAATTAATTATCCCCAACGACTGCAAACATTGGTCCCATTGACTTTCCATCCTCAACATGAGATAAACAGATTAATTTTGTTGACCTGTAAATGAATATTTTTGGTTCTTTTGCAGCCAGTGACCACTATCTTGAATCAGTTTAGCTTTGTAGTTATATATTAATGTTTGATCGAAAGCATATTTCATTTTATAGATAATGACACATTAATCATACTCCTCCTGAGACATCCTGTAAATGAACAACATCATTGTGTCTCTTTGCAAATCCCAACTCTAAAAAGAAAATTAGTATGTTGGGAAAATTATACCCTGTACTAAAAGATTCTTCAGAGATTCTGTAGGGGGATACCGATGCGATTTGCATTCTACAGTCTGTTTTCTAGGAAATGTCCATTCTGTAATCCACTAAATCACTGATTGGTTTAAGAGGAAATGAAGGGTGACTTCACACGTGGCAGATATTTTCTGTACTTAAAAACGAGCTTACGGCAGAATTTCAAATGTGCAGTATGGGCATTCCTGGTACATTTCATGCTATGGTCTGCAATAAATCTGCAATATAATCCATATCAAAAACCACAAATCCACGTGTGGACTTAGAAATCTTGCATTGCGGATCAGTTATGTAATTGGTATGTGACATTTATATAACTTTTTAATGTGAATTGCTCTCACAAAGTAGATAATTGACATTGGTTTAAAAGTGGCCATAGAGATGGCATATAGTAGGCATAAATCAATAGCACATGGAAAAATAAGAAACTTTGTGGTATATCTTATGACAGAAAGCTACTTCTCTCTCCTCCTGGACAGATTTTAGATTATCAGAATTCTCAATTTATGAGAAAGATCTGTATTCAGTAAATATAGATTTTCACATTGCTGAGATAGGAGATGACAGTTGGTGCTCATAAAGTTATATGGAGAACTGTAATTGTTGTTTCAGGAGAACTTGCAGCAGAGTATCGGTGTCTGCATCTAGCTCCTCTCCCTACCCTTCTCCATAGAATTTTAAAAGCACCAATTGTCCTCTCCGTTTTCAGTAATGGGGAAATCTGTCTTCACTGAATACAGAGTTGATATATTTTACCCAAATTGAGACTGAAAGATCAATCCAGAAGGAGATAGAAGCAGATGTTTCTGATTAAAACATGGTATATTAGAAACTTGTCTATTTTATATGTACTATTGATTTGATATAAAGCTTAAAGGGAACCTGTCACCTCCAAAATCGAAGATGAGCTAACCCACCAGCATCAGGGGCTTATCTACAGCATTCTGTAATTCTGTAGATAAGCCCCCGATGTATCCTGAAAGATGAGAAAAAGAGGTTAGATTATGCTCACCCAGGGGGTTCCCAGTCCGGTTCTGGTCCGATGGGCGTTGCAGTCCGGTCAGGGGCCTCCTATCTTCATACGATGATGTCCTCTTCTTGAATTCACGCCTCGGCTCTGGCGCAGGCGTACTTTGCCCTATTGCGGGCATAGCAAAGTACTGCAGTGCGCAGGCGCCGGGCCTCTCTGACCTTTCCCAACGCCTGCGCACTGCAGTACTTTGTTCTGCCCTCAACAGGGCAAAGTACACCTGCGCAGGAGCCGCAGCTTGAATACAAGAAGAGGACATCATCGTAAGAAGATGGGAGGCCCCGGACCGGACCGCGATGCCCAACGGACTGGACCGCCCCCCAGGTGAGTATAATCTAACCTCTTTTTCTCATCTTTCAGGATACATCGGGGGGCTTATCTACAGCATTACAGAATGCTGTAGATCAGCCCCTGATGCCGGTGGGCTTAGCTCATCTTCGATTTTGGGGGTGACAGGTTCCCTTGAAAAATGACAATTAAGCTTTAAGTTAGGTGAACATACATGGAATCTCTATCATATTCTTTCATGACACTGCTTATGTTAAAGTAATCAATAGTATTAGAGGAGTCCTGCTTCTACCCTAGCCTCCATCGTATTTGACATAAAATACATCCCTGTATACAGTGCTATTTTTCCAGCAAAATTCTGAACATATAACTGATCCTAAACATGGTGCTAGAGTTCATTATAACTGGACTTCTGTTTTGAAAGTTTTATATCTTAGTTGCTTATTTCTATGTTTTGACTACAAAACAAGGACACTGGCATAGAAGGTCAAACTTTTTTTGAGCACCATGATAAGTGGTCGTATTGGGATTTTCATTTGCTTTGGAGTGAGGGACTAAATATTAAAGGGTTATTCCTGCAGTATCAATGATAGCTCAGTGACCTAAACTCCTAAAATGAAGTAAGTTATCAGATGCAATCCATTTGCAAAAGTGCTCACTGCTTTATCTATAAACCTGTGTCAGGGGTTTGTTGCCCATGGAGAAGTCCTGTAGTTCTTTAATAACAGGTTGCACGTGCTCAGTAGAAGCTTGATATTCTTCTAAGTTATGTATCCTGTACTTGCTGTGCAATGAGACAGCACATGTGTGGTTGCAGTGCCCTTAGGGTGCACATGGGCACCAAGCTCGCTCTCCTGTCAAAGGAGGAACTGCTATTCTCTTCGATTGTGCAACATAGGCTGTGTGATAGACTGAGCCGAGCGAACACAAAAGTGTCAGTGACCATACCACCATTGTTTTTTCCTCATTAAAAACATTGCTTAATGTTATTGTGTGAATTGTATTGTGCCTGCAGCAGGTTGTTAGGCTGTGACAGGGTTAACTATTAGGCCAGGTGGGTAGATGTTACTGGGGCATATTGTACAGGAAGCTAGTCCTGTTAGTCATTTATGGTTGAGCTACTGAGATAATAAAAAAGCATTATATAGCTACAGGCCACAAGTGAAAGTGTGCTGCGATAAAGAATCGAAGGGTTGAAAAGTGCAGAAAGGTGTTACAGAAGATGGTGACCATGTAATGTCCGGAGTACAGAGACAAGGGAGGACATCACAGCGGTACACATTGACCCGTGTGACTAATATAAAAGGCGATTCTTTATTTCTGTGAGTGCCTACAGTGGCATAAATAGAGCTGATGGCGTGATTCCCGTAGGCAGCTGGTGAGGAGTGGGCTACTGACGTGTCAAACTGGTCCTGGAGGCCTCAGTTGAATCTTTATCTGACCAGAAAGGAACACGGCGAACAAGGAACACATATCAGATGTTGGAGAATGTAATCAAGAAATTCAGTAAAGCTGTTCTTAACTTTTTAAAATGATTGTTGTTCTCCCTGATTCATCGCGTGAACGTAAGGTCCTCATTCCACCATAACGCTTGTGGGATGCAATGGGGTAAGCAACAAGTCCCCTCAAAACACACGCATGTTCAAAGATACCATAGCAAGGTGTTTTAGGATGCGGAAAATGATGGCCAAATGCCTCCCTTACACCCATACAGTACATACAACTGGGCCTTGCTCTATACCGTCCAGTAGAGAAATGGTCTTTACTGCCCACAACAACTAATCAGAGCTTAGCTTTAGTTTCTTAAAACAACTATGGTGAAATGAAAGCTGCACTCGGTTTGCCAACTTGACTTTTCATTTTTTTTCTAGACAGCTTGTTAAAAAATCACGGACAGACAATATTTTTACGGATATATTGGAAAACCATAATAAATCATTATAAGTGATACATGTCTACAGTCCATTATTCTTATCTGAAAACTCTTACTACATTAATAATTAATAATAATTTTATTTATATAATGCCAGCAAAATCCACAGCACTTTAAAATTGAGCAGGGCATGTACAGACAGTAAAACCCATACAAAGTAACACATAGTTAACAGTTGCAGGAGGAATGAGGGTCCTGCTCACAAGTTTATAACCTATAATGAAACGGGGGACACAATAGGTAGAACGTGCTTGTCATGTATGGTCCAGCCATCATTATAATAAATAGGAGTTAATGTATGAAGCTGCTTGATCTTTTTTCAGCCAGCATATGTCTAAGTACAGTTACCAAGTACTATTGGGTGCATAAATGATGTGGAGACAGATGAATAGGAAGGGCCGGAGTCTGAGTAAAATTTAGAAAGGGGGAACAGCGAAAAGTTAGATTAGTGAAGTGAGGTGATAGGCCTTTTTAAAGAAATGTGTTTTTAAAGCATGCTTAAAACTGTGGGGGCTAGGTATTAATCTGATTGTCTGGGTTAGTGCATTCCAGAAAAATGGTGCAGCACTAGAGAAGTCTTGGAGACGAAGATGCGAGGTTCAGATTATGGAGGATGTTTGTCTTAGATCAGTAGCAGAATGGAGAGCACGGGAAAGGTGATAAACAGAGATGAGAGAGGATATATAGGGTGGTGCAGAACTGTGGAGAGCTTTGTGGGTGAGTGAGATAAGTTTATATTGTATTCTGTAGCAAATGGGCAACCAGTATAATGACTGGCACAAGGCGGAGGCATCTATGTAGCAGCTGGACAGAAATATGACTCTGGCTGATGCATGGAGGATGGAGTGGAGAGGAGAAAGTTTGGTAAGAGACAGATCAACTAGTAGAAAATAGCAGCATTCCAGTCGAAAATGAATAAGAGCGACAGTAAGTTGTTGCAGTGTCAAAAGTGAGAAAAGATCGGATTCTGAAGATTTTTTAAGATGCAGGAAACAAATGCAAGTGAGTAATTGGATATAGGGAAAAAGAGCAATTTCTGTATCAAATATGACCCCAAAATAGCAAGCGTGCTGCTTGCTTCCATTCATTATAAACTGTAAAATGATAATTACAGTCAAAATTATCTGAATAAGAATCTTTAGCTTCAAAAAAATTGCGGACGCCATTCAATTTTTTTCAGACACAGCAAAAAAAGTGCCCTATTTATATAGTCTGTCCTGTAATTTCTAGATTGTTGGCAACCCTGTCTGCACTGTGAGGCTGCCGTCACACTAGCAGTATTTGGTCAGTATTTTACATCAGTATTTGTAAGCTAAAACCAGGAGTGGGTGATAAATACAGAAGTGGTGCATATGTTTCTATTATACTTTTCCTCTGTTTGTTCCACTCCTGGTTTTGGCTTACAAAATACTGATGTAAAATACTGACCAAATACTGCTGGTGTGATGGCAGCCTGATTGTTTGCTATTTGCAACAAAGATAGGCTTTGGAGATAGGTGAGGACACATAGGTGGAGTATATCTGGAAAACCTACATAATTGGAAGATAGAGGATTATATTTGCCCGAACACTGTGTGTTGGGGACCGACAGGAATTACATTTATTGAAACCATATTAGAAATTATGCAGAATACAATGTCTCCTCTTGTCGGTTTTCCCTCAGTGCCCACTAACAGATCACAGAGAAGTTAAAAGAGTTATCTGTGACATAAGGAGAGCAGGGAGCCTGGAGAAGGATCTGGGGGGGGAATGTAGTTTTAAGTAGTCATATGCCCCCCCGCACTGAAGACCACCCACACACCAAACAGAAATAATTGGTAGAGCTTGAGCCAAATAAAGATGCAAGAAATTAGCCAGTGAGGTTGTGAAAGCTCAGTTGGATTTAGAGGGGTTCTTAATCCATGGTGGGCAGCACGGTGGCGCAGTGGTTAGCACAGCAGCCTTGCAGCGCTGGAATTCTGGGTTCAAACCCCACTAAGGACAACATCTGCAAAGAGTTTGTATGTTCTCTCTGTGTTTGCGTGGGTTTCCTCTGGGTACTCCGGTTTCCTCCCAAAGACATACTGATAGGGAATTTAGATTGTGACCACCAACGGTGACAGCGATGATGATGTGTGCAACCTGTAAAGCGCTGCGGAATATGTTAGCGCTATATAAAAATAAAGATTATTATTATTATAGGGAATTTGAAAAAATAATAAATTAGTCTATGATCACCCCTTTAAGATAACAGAAAGCTTAAGCTAGTTTGCATACAGTAAGTTACCAAGAAGTTTTGGATTCATGGAAGAAAGTGTGACAAAAGTGTCTGACCATACAAAGTTTGTTGGCTTTTTTTTTTTTTTTTTTACCATGGACACCCATAGGCTTACAGGAGCTGCAAAAACTGTCAGCAGGATTTACTCGGAAAACTATGTGTGCATGTAACCCTTTCAAATAGAAGTCCGGCAATTCCTTTACATGGTCAGTCTGTTCCTCCATTGTTAAGAAATCGAATTCACATGCAAATAGCTATAGTA
The DNA here is from genome assembly GCF_032444005.1 of Ranitomeya imitator. Lineage (NCBI taxonomy): Eukaryota > Metazoa > Chordata > Amphibia > Anura > Dendrobatidae > Ranitomeya > Ranitomeya imitator. Next base: position 655,693,179 of record NC_091284.1, on the reverse strand, counting down.
GATCTTAAGCCTCTGTCACTCCAGCTCTATGCACCACCCAGTGCTACCTCCTTCTGCTTGAGTGACATCTCCTTTGCCTAAAGTCGCTCAGCATAGATGCTGTCAGTAAAACATAAAAGTGCAGAGCTGGGCGAGGAATAGAGCTAGAGTGACAGAGGCTTCAGATCTACAGCCTCATTAGTATTTCAATTCAAATTCTGATTTCTTTAGTAACAGTGTGTCAGGATCACACTCAGTCGGAGCAGCCTTTGGAAGTGGTGAATCACCAGAAATAATACACAAGACACGTCTTGTATAGTGTATCACTGGGAAGTCTCTGAAGCACGCCTGCCTTCAAAGGTGCTATCCCTTCTTTATATAGTTGTTTCAGTAGGTTTAGTGGTTATACAAGTTTTGCATGTTTAAACAAAGAGACAAAACAGGAAAGAAAGAAAAGAAAAGAAAACAGTTTTGTGGGCGGCAGTTTCACAACAAACAGTACAAAGGCAATTCCACAGACAAGAAAAACAGGATTTCATACTATAGCTAAAATGTCCTTGAATGGACAGGTCAATATTTATCACAAATTCTTTTTTTTTAATTTTTGTTCATTGAGGTAATCATTTTTGTTCTGCTCTTCACAATCCCCCCTTTGACATATTCCATTCAAAACCTTGTCGATCATTTTAGTCATTCTTTTTGTGATATTACAAAAAAAAACTTTATATTCTCGCATCCATTACACAAAATTTATTTGTGCATACCGAGATACCCTTGAGTACAACCTTGAACAATACATATATAATTACAATAACCATAACTGTATGTATTAGGCTTTGCATAATCCCGGTAACCCACCCACCAATCCCTTTGAACCAATTGGCCGGGTTAAGAAAAGAAAAGGTATCTGACCACCAGCTATCCTTATTTTGGTCATTGTCTTTGTCATACTGATCCCTGAGTCGTTGTACGTCTTTTAATTTAAATCTCATACTCATAGTACTATTCGGGTCTATATAATGACAGCAGGTGGGTCCGATGATTTGACACATACCCCCTTGTGAGGCAGTTAGGTAATCCAATACCAGGGTATGTTGGTTAGTGACTATTATAAGCTGATTCTGTACAGCTATACTAGTATTTAATATGTCCAATATATCCCAAATCTGATCATCTAGATAATCTGTGGCTCTAACTAATTTATCCCACATCTGTGTTAACATAGGATAAATAAAAATGGTACTAGCAATTTTGTTGGGAATTCCCATTTGTACTATATGCGGCCTCCCCGAGGGACGTGGTGAGTTATCTGCAGCTCTTTTATACAGTGTGTGCTTGGGCACGGCTTGCATATTCACTTGTTTATTTGAAATTATGAAAGTAGCCGGGGTTAGGCGTCCTAATGTACAAGTACCCTTTATACCTACGGGAAGCCATTTATATGCTCCTTCTCCGCATATCCAAAATGTACCCTCAGGCAGATCCCACAAAGCTGAGTGCTGCAATACCAATCTGTGAGCCAAATCCACAAAACTAGATACATTCTGAAGCATACACCAAGAGGGTTTTTGTCCCAAGGGGCTACAGTACCCGGCTGCGGGATTCCCACATACATGCATTCCGTTGACATACTCATTGGATTCATTACAAACCAGGTTCCCCGGCTTACTTGTACAACTGTTTGCATCACCTTGGGGGAACAACTCAGAATGTTCCCATTTTCTATTATGTATGTATCTTTCCAATACTGTAGGTTTGAAAGCATCAGAGGAAGGGGTGGTTGTACTGAAACTGAGCTGTAGATTTTCAGTGGGGACCTGTCCTAAATCAGTTAATCCAGTTTTATTCCAAGGTACCCATTTTCCTCCCTTGAATGCTAAATATTGTAAGTTGTCTATTTTTCCTGTAAGATTGCCCTGCCACCAAGGAAATTCTACCCATCCCACAATTGGTATGGCGATTGTAGTATTCCATAGTCTAGTATTGCCAGGTTGGTTGTTGGCCAGGTTGTCTGAACAATTAGGCCAAGCGAATATTTCTTCAGCTGACACGGGAACTGCTAGAAAAGGTATACTTGTGGCTGATACTGGTGAATGGGTACAGATCCAACAATCTGCCAGGGGTTGCGTATTATTTAACAAGTCATGTACTAATTTTCTATGATGTTGTACGAATCTATTGTTCAAAGGGGCTAGAGAATTCAGTCTTTCCCATGCCTCCGTTGAGGTTAACATTATTAACATCAATATCATGAGTCTTATACTGCTTTTTTGCAATGGCTTGCATGTATCCATGATGCCTTTCCTTCAAGCTTGACTGCTGTTGGAGTTGTTAACAGGACTTGGAAAGGTCCGTCAAATCTCGGTTCCAGAGTCTTTCTGGTGTGTCTTTTCACGTAGACTTGATCACCAGGTTCCAACTTGTGGCCTCCTTCGAGATTTTCTGGATCTGGAAGGGAAGCAAAAACTTGCGAATGCACTTTAGTTAAACGTTTTTGTAATTCTTGTACATAAGCAGTTAAAGTCTCAGTATTCAACATCAGTTGTTGTGGAAAATAACAACCCAAATTTGCTGCTCTACCAAAAAGAATCTCATGTGGTGACAGCTTAGCCTTCCCCCTTGGGGTGTTTCGGATGGAATACAGGGCAAGTGGTAGACACTCGGTCCAAGGCTTTCCTGTTTCTGCCATGGCCTTCTGGATTTTTAATTTTATTGTCCCATTTAATCTTTCCACTTTACCTGAACTCTGTGGATGATATGGAGTGTGAAACTGGTTTTCTACTCCCAACATTTTCATAACATTCTGGAATATTTCCCCAGTAAAATGGGTACCCCTATCTGACTCGATCACCTCAGGCATGCCGTAACGGGGTATCAGTTCATGTGCTATTTTAATGGCAGTAGTTTTTGCTGAGGCTTTACGAACTGGATAAGCCTCTGGCCACCCTGAGAACATGTCCACACACACAAGCACATATTCGTATCCATTGTACCTAGGAAGTTGGATGTAGTCGATCTGGAGTCTTTGAAAGGGATACAGTGGTCTTACATGATGCTTGGTTGGGGTTTTAATGGCCTGACCTGGATTGTGTGCCAGGCATATAGCGCATGCAGCACACATGTTCCGAGCAAAATTACCAAAGCCTGGAGCCAACCACCTTTCTTTTACCTTGAGCGTCATACCATTTGCCGACACATGCGTGGGTAGGTGGAGGTCACTTGCCACTGCGGGGTACCAGGCTCTGGGTAAACACAACAAAGTTCCTTTTTTCCATAATCCTTGCTGATCTTCTGCCCCTTTTTTCTGCCACTGCCCTCGTTCTTCGTCGTCTACCTGTTTCTGAGCTTCCTTCAATCTTTCCTCATCATCTTCAGAGCTATCTAGTGTGTGGGCATGATGTAAGGGTTTACGTGCTGCCTGTTTTGCTGCCTTATCGGCTTTATCGTTACCCCTGGCTTCCTCGGTGTCGAGTCTCACATGTGCAGCTACCTTTATCACCGCTATTTCTTTTTGTTTTCTTGTGCTGCCTCCAGAATCTGTCTAATGAGGGAGGCATGTTTAACAGGTTGGCCTGAAGCAGTCATATAACCTCTGGCTCTCCATATTACGCCAAAATCGAAAATAATGCCATGTGCATATCTAGAATCAGTGTATATGTTTGCTGTCTGATCTTTGGCTATTTTTAGAGCTTCAACTAATGCCGTAAGTTCTGCTTCTTGTGCAGACTGATTAGCAGGGAGAGGTTCTGCTTTCAGCACTTCATGCTGAGTTACTACCGCATAACCTGTATGAAATTGTCCATTCATATCTGCATATCTACTGCCATCTATGAAAAGTTCAAATGTAGCATTACAGAGTGGCTTGTCACGTACATTACATAAGCCCTGAGTCTCTTGTTCCATTAATTGTACACAATCATGCATTGACTTTGATGGGTCAAAGGAGTTGGAGAGTGCAGTTGCAGTTTCCTCAGGTATGGTACCCCCCTCAGACTCTAAAGGGAGCAAAGACGCGAGATTAAGAGTCTGAATCCTGGCAAAGGAAATGTTGGGCGGCAGTAGTAGGGAACATTGGAGACGGAGGTGTCTGGCCATTGAAATATGTTTAGGTTGGACCTGGTTAAGAATGCCATGTACATCATGAATGGTCTGAACTAGAAGTGGGTGATCAAGAACAATCTCAGAAGCTTTATCTAATAACCGTGAAATTGCGGCTACTACTCTTACACAAGAAGGTGCGGCTCTAGCTACAGGGTCCAGATGAGCTGATATGTATGCCACAGGTCTCTGTTTGTTTCCATGTTTTTGTGTGAGCACCCCTGTAGCATGTGAGGATATCTCAGCTGCCATCAATTGAAAAGGTTTAGTGTAGTCTGGGAGTCCCAAAGCCGGAGCTGATACCAGTGCTGTTTTCAAAGAGGAAAATGACTGTTTAGCCTCTTCACTGAGTGAATATGGTGTGTTGGCAATACAGTCATATAAAGGCTGCATGAGTTGACTTGCGTGTATGATCCACTGTCTACAGTGTGAAACAATACCTAGGAAAGCACGCAGCTGTTTGTGATTCCTGGGTTCAAGCATGTTACGTATGGCTTCCGTACGTTGAGGTGTGAGGTGTCTGATGCCCTGTGATATGCAGTGACCTAAGAACACGACTGTTTGTTGACAAGCCTGGAGTTTCTGTCTATTTACTTTACAGCCTTCTTGCGCTAGGAAAATTAAGAAATTAACAGTTGAGGTAACTGCCGTCTGCTCATCAGGGCAACAAATAAGTAAGTCATCTACATACTGTAGAATGACTACTCCTGGTTCTGGGATGAAATTTTTTAGCACGGTCTGCATTGCTTCAGAGTACAAAGTTGGTGAGTGTACCATACCTTGTGGCAATCTTGTCCATGCTAATTGTTTACCCTTGAATGTAAAGGCAAACAAATGCCAACAGTTCTTATGTAGTGGCACAGAAAAAAATGCGTTTGATAAGTCAATTACCGTAAAATATGCAGCAGTGCTGGGAATTTGAGACAGTAAGGTATGAGGATTCGGTACCACAGGGGTGACCGGTGCCAAAACCTTATTGATTTCCCGTAAGTCGTGCACCATGCGATATTTCACCATAGTTTCTTTGGAGGACACTTTCTTTTTAACAGGATATAAGGGTGTATTGGCAGGTGACCTGATTTCTACCAAAACACCTTGTAACACATAATCCTGAATTTGTTGAGAAATCGCCTGTTCTTGCTGGGCGCTGATGGGGTATTGCCTAAGCTGAGGTAATATGGTTCCCGGGGCAGTTTCTAACAGTATAGGAGCTACTGATAAAAAATCCTACATCAGTGTCTCCTTTTGCCCATAGGCTGTCAGGAACCCGAGACAAGTCAATTTTTGCTTGTTGAGTGTAAATTTCGGGAAAATCCTCTATTGCCTGTATTCTAACATATGGTTCCAGAGTTTCTGCATCTTCAGGGATGGTCAGCATAACTGTGCCATCTTCTCTAAAATGGATGTTTGCATGCATTTTACTTAAGACATCAGTACCCAACAAGCAGGTAGGTGCACCTTTAGCAAATAAAAATTTGGATACAAAAGTTTTAGGGCCAAAGCTCACATTTAAAGGTTTTGTAAAGGGCAACGCCTGAATTTTACCATCATACCCTTCTGCATATGTAACCTTTGAGGATATATTGTCAGGATATGGTAAAAAGTCCTGATTTAAAATGGAGGATTTTGCTCCCGTATCTATCAGAAAAGGTACATTTTTACCCTCAACTTCAACTTGTATTATTGGTCTTCTAGAAGGAAGAGAGACCTGCATAACTTTGTCATTCTGAGCTGTCTGTTTGATCAGGCACTGGGTTATTTATCCTATTTTTGGGTACAAAGGTTCCTGAATCTATATCTGCTTTTCTCTTCCTACATTCCCTTTGGAAATGTCCTGGCTTCTTACAGTAATGACAAGTAAACTTTTGATTAGCAGAGCCAGTATTAGCCTGTGCAATTCTTACTGGCTTAGAATTTTCTCTTAAGTCCATTTCTATCCCTACAGCTTTCTGTCTAGCCAGGTGTGGGTCTTCCAAGGTTCTCCAATCAGGGGTTGCGGCCTTAAGCTTTTCCTTCACTTTTGGAGACAATCCATCTATAAAGGTTTTTGTAACTAACCTCATCATTCCTGGAGCGGTTAGATCCATGCCTTCATCTCTGAAATTATTTTCTACACTTAGATAATATTCGTCTACTGATTGTCCAGATTTCTGAGCCACCACTCCCGTTGTTCCTCTCTGCCTCTGTCTCTCCCTCATGAAAACCATTAAGTGATCTACAAATTGTGTACCTGATTCTATCGTTTGTAAGGCACCATCTCCTGCTTGGGGCCTATGTACCTGTAGATTTGCTAATAGCTCCTGGAAGAGTCCAGGAGTCATTTTCATTCTACATAATTCTTCTCCATCTGCCCAAACTCCAGCGTGAGTCTGCATAATTTGCTGTATATATTGTGCAAATCTAACTGGACACTGGGTGGGATCTGGTGCGTTATGCAAGAGAGACATGCCTTCAGCGGGGGACCAAGGGAAATATTGTCGAGTTTGGTGATATCTAGTTCCCATTACTCCGTCAGCACCAGGTTCCCTAAAGGGTCTTGGTACTACCCTAACAGGGGCAAGTACAGCGCCATGTCTAGGTGTATCACAGGCTAGGCAATCATTTCTCCAGTCTGGATTTTGTTGTCCACAGTGCGGACATACCCATCCTCCTGGTCCGGCTAAACTTTGAGGTGGTGTTTGGAGAAAAGATGGGGCATGTGGGTTAAGGTATGGGGGTGGGGTATTTTTAGATTCCACATTTTGTTTTTCTCCACAGCCTGTGGGTCTAATACACCACTTTTTACTCTGTTGATTATATGTCCATCCCTCATTTTCTGCTACCCTAGAGACATCAATCAATGCTTGGATCTGATCTATCCATTTCTTGTCTCTGATTATGCCTTTTTTCCTTTCCTGAATTCCTTCCCATAGTTTTCTACTAAAAGCTTCTGCCCTAGTAACTCCAAACTTACTAAAAATCTTTTTCAGCCCCTTAGTGGCATCTTCACCACTTCTCTCCTTTATGATAGTATAGATATCTAATTCTTCTGGTTCCGACTTTGTTTGCTTATTCCCCATTTTCTTATCCTGAGCTTTCTTGCCCTAGGTGGCGTTTGGGTATGAGAATACCTCGTTACCTTCTTCCTAAGGAGCTAGGATGTCTTTTTTCTTGCCCTAGGTGGCGTTTGGGTTACCTTCTTCCTAAGGAGCTAGGATGTTTAAACTGTGTTGATGTAAGAAAATCCTGATTCCTACACCTATAGCAAACAACACAAATGCAACCAGACAGAAAAAGAAAAAGAACATACAACGTATCTTGTCCCAGGCTAATTTATCTGTCCTGGGCTTATACTATCACATACAACGTATTCTTGTCCCAGGCTAATTTATCTGTCCTGGGCTCATACTATCATACACTTATCCGTCACCAGGTTTTTGTCAAAGACAGGATCAGAGATTGAACATAGGCGCGGAGGTCTCCCCGAAAGGACGCAACCACGTTGCCCAGTGGGACAGTCACTTCTTCTGTTTCAACCCCCTGGGCGGCTTATAGGGCTATTCCCAACTTCCACACACCTTCTATTCACATTCACTCTCATTCAATGCCGTACTCCGTGAGGTGATCAATTCCTAAATAGTTCAAGAACCCGAGCTATAGGTATCCTCCTCTACTAGAACTACCCGCTAAAGAACACGACACAGAAAATCTTACGGACAGTGCAGGGCAGATATAAGAGATCTAACAGTGTCTCTTACCTGGCCAGGTTTTTGTTCATCTGCCGTCCATTATCCCAGATTCTCTTTTCGTTCGTATTCTGCCGGTGTTCTTGAAGGAATACACAGACCTCGGGTCCCTGTTCAGGCGCCAGGAAATGTCGAGATCACACTCAGTCGGAGCAGCCTTTGGAAGTGGTGAATCACCAGAAATAATACACAAGACACGTCTTGTATAGTGTATCACTGGGAAGTCTCTGAAGCACGCCTGCCTTCAAAGGTGCTATCCCTTCTTTATATAGTTGTTTCAGTAGGTTTAGTGGTTATACAAGTTTTGCATGTTTAAACAAAGAGACAAAACAGGAAAGAAAGAAAAGAAAAGAAAACAGTTTCGGGGGCGGCAGTTTCACAACAAACAGTACAAAGGCAATTCCACAGACAAGAAAAACAGGATTTCATACTATAGCTAAAATGTCCTTGAATGGACAGGTCAATATTTATCACAAATTCTTTTTTTTTTATTTTTGTTCATTGAGGTAATCATTTTTGTTCTGCTCTTCACAAGTGGAACAGGTGGTCATGGAAATCCTACTGTCAGATTCCCTGTAAATCAATGATTTTATATTTTTGATGCATTGTCATAATAAAAATAATTGTGATGGTGCAATGTAAGGCTATATTCACACGTAATCAATCAAAAGTAGGAGATTTGTCTAAGCACACTAGAGGTAACATTTACAAATAATGTAATATCTGAATTCATATGAACTTAGCCTGTATGGACGCAATGCAATAAATATTTTTACAAAATCATATAGAAAGGTGGTGCAATTAAAATCAAAATGACAATAAATGTAAAATAAAAAAAAAATCTTTATTGGGGACTTATTAAAAATGGGTATAAAATACGTAGTCATGCCATGGAAAAAGTGGCAACACACTCCAAAGTGGAGAATAACTATAATGATTTAGATTACTTATAAGGATATAAGTATCCTTAATAAATAACAATATAAGGGATTAGAAAGACAGTGCAATTATCACAATAAATATATAGGTTAAGTGGGAATAAGTCTGACAATCATTAGTAGCACGATGCAACATCAGATAGAGTACAGATCAGTATATTAAGTAACATATATTAGATTGTTATTACCAATATAGGAAGTGACTGCCCAATCCCCGACACGCGTTTTGGCGCTATTGCCCTCTTCTGGGCATTAGTGCCAAAACGCGCGTCGGGGAGCGGCAGTCACCTTTTATATGTCAGGAATAACAATTTAACTTTATATACTAACCTATACTCTCTCTGATGTTGCATCACGTTACTAAGGATTGTCAGACTTTTTCCCACTTTGACTATATATTCATTGTGATAATTTACACTGTCTTTCTAATCCCTTATATTGTTATTTAAAAAGGATAATTTCTATATACGGTGCATATATGTAATCTAAATCCTTATATTTATTATTCGTTTTGGAGTGTGTTGCTTTTTTTTTCCATGGTTTGACTGTGTTTTATAATAAATCCTCAATAAAGATTTTTTTCTTTTACATTTATTATCATTTTGGTCCTAATTGCACCTCCTTTTTATATGATTTTATATTCACATGTAGCCGTTTTTGTGCAGAAATTTCTGAAACTGTCCCAACGATATGAATAGTATTGAAGAAATCAAATAATTTGGCATCTAAACAATCACATTCAGATAAATAAAATTGATATTAAGTCAAAGAAAATCCTGCAACAAATCGGCCCTTTGATGGGTATATTCACATGTCAGATATAAAGGCTACACTGCAAGAAGGCCGTTTTTTTTCTCAGTTCACTGTATCCCAAAATATATTAGTGAAGGGCATCCATAGTCTTCCTGGGGTTACCTAGCATATTTTAATACTGCTCTGAATAAACCCATACATGCTAAGTTATTATTTTATTATAAACTCTTCTTTTTTATTGTATGTTGGACCAGTGGCCCAACTGATGAAACTGGTAAATGTGTTATTGCTTCATAAATACAATTCTGTCTTCAAGCTTTCTTCTTGCACTACTCTTTCTTACTCTGAACGCGATGGCTTTCTTTATCGGTAGTTATTAATTTCCTTCCTATACCTTATAAAGAGCAAACATGTTCTGCAGCATAAATGGCCGATACTAACTAGTCATAGTGACATATAAATGAGATGTATATGGTCTTTTACAATACGCTGAGCGTCAGTGGTGGAACGCTTTCTAACCTCTATGCTGACCCACGTCATTCAGTGAGTGCAAAAATAGGAGTTACACATTCAGCAAGAAAACTAGTGATACTCCCTTAAATTGTGTAACCGTTTATGCTAGGGCTGCCGTAACCTTCAGCTTTTGATATTACAGCCTTTCATCTGCACACTGCAATTTATCCTCCAATCTCTTTCCTTATAAAGCAATAAATGACATACAACGCTCTCCTTTCATCTTCAAAGCCGGATCCACTTATATGCTCTTCCCTACACATCAACTATGATATTTTCCTACATGCCTGTGTATTATGACCTCTTCACATCTCTTCTTACCGGAACACTGCTGTAGATTCACGTGCAAATATAACACTCACATATAGCCACCTTGGCGGATTCATTATCTTGTACCTTCGGCCGAGATAAAACTAAAATATTTCATTAGTGAGTAGTCTCAAATACCGACATAATTATTTGGAATGCCAAGTGTTCCAGATGTGTTTGACTTTATGGTTTATAGAATATTGGATGTATATATTAGTAAGTGATCAATAACTTTTTTATTACTAAATACTTGGGGAGTTACTGTAAGTAAAATGTTTCCCTATAGTAAAAGTTACCATACTAAAGGACAAAGCTGAACGCCTAGTAATATAATTCTTAGCTGCTGTAGAACCTCTTTTTCAAGTGGAATTTTCAAATCAGCCATTTCCATATCAACTGTATATTATGAGTGTCACGATCCATGTTTGGATCTGTGGCAGATCTGGTTTCCCTCAGATATAAACTTTTTTCCTTTCTGGTCATTGGGGGTTAATGCAGTTTACTCCCCCCGGTGGCCGCTGGTGTTATTGCATTGCAGCTGGGTCAGCTGATGTTTGTGACCACTCCCACCATCCTTTATAAGGTCACCTGGTGCTTCAGCTGTTGGTTATACAGGTCCTTTGGATACCAACCTTGCTGGAATAGGAGCTTGCTGAGTGCTGTTGTTCTACAGCTGAATACTTATTCCTGGTGCCTTACTCTGCTGTGCATTGCAGCAGAGAAAGCTAAGTGAGGTGTTATTGTTTCTTTGTAGTTTGTGCATTCACCTTTTGGTATTGTGTTCCCCTCACTCTCATATTGTTTATTCCTGTTTATTTGCTTTGTGGTGCTGTTTTCTCTGTTCACCTCCTGGGGTGGGGGTTGGGGGTTTAGTTCAGGGTTTAACAAGAGACAGGGACAGGTCGGTGACTTGGGCCTCCCTACCTTCAAGGGTACCCCCAGGTTAAGGAAAGACAGGGCTTCCCCTAGCCTGAGGGGCAGTTCAGGGGCCCAGATTCCTCATCTCCTGTTTTCCTATTTCTGCATCGTGACAATGAGGTTTTGCATAATACAGACTACAACTGCTGTAAAATCTCATTTTGAATATTAGCAGTAAGCGTCATGTGTAAAGTCCAGATCAGCTGTCCAGACTGATAAGTCTGCAGTCACTCTGTCTAGTGGCGTAGCCGACCAGTGAGTGTAGCCCCGACTAGAGGGTGCGGCCTTGCTCCATACAGGTGTATGGAAGCAAGGCCACGCACAATCGCCAGGAGTGTGTATGACACACATACCCTCCGGTCCCGAGTCAGAAACCAGCAAATTCCCACAATTCACAGTGCATGCGCTGGGGGATTCATGAGTCTGCGGTCACATATAGTGACTGCAGACTTATCGGTTTGGACCTGACAGCCCCTTTAAACATCTAGTTTGTTGCGAAGTTCTGCATAATACAGACTGGAGCAGAACATGTTTTTTTTGTTGGAGCAGTTTTGTGTCATAAGTCTAGATCAGCTGTATATTTCTGAGTTCGAAGTAACACAGACTGCAGCTGCTGCAAAACTCTTTTTGAAGGCTAAGGGGTAACGTGATGTCTAACATCCAGTACATAATATATATTGCAGCTTTTAAAAAAATAACATTTTGTAGGTGACGTATAAAGTATACAGGCAGTCCCTGAAGTACGATCATCTCACTTATGTACGACTCCCTTGTCAGGATTGTTGAATGATAAAAAAAAATAAAAACGCTTCACCGCTGACCTTTCCATCTGCCATACAGTCCTCTTCTTTCCACCTTCGAGTGCCACTTCTCCAGCTTGATCACTATAGACCAGGACTCCCCGCCGTGTCTTAGCCTTGGAGACCACTGCGTGTCATATTGTTGTGTAGTCATCACAAAATAATGACGCATAGGTAGCTTCGGCTTGGACAGATTCGGACATACTTTCTGACCACCCTGCTGCTCACAATCTGGTCTTACTCTTTCAGTTTTCACGTGCCACAACTCCATGTCTTCTGGGTTCAAGGACTGGAGGTCACTGAGCATGATAAGCTCATCCTAAGGATGCACAATAATCTCCAAGGCCTGGATGTGGAGGGAAGTTCTGGTCTATAGTAAAGAGGCCGGAGAGGCGTTGCGTAATGATAGAAAGTAGAGGACCAAATTGCTTGGCAGTGAGCAGCGGAACAGAGGTAAGTATACAGAGTTTTTTTCTGACCCTGTTCCAGCCCACATACAGTACATATTTGAGTTACGTAGAAATCTACAGAACGCATGTAGTTCGTAACTCGGGGACTAGTTGTACTATGAAATTCTGCATAATACATATTGCATGTCACGCACAATGTTGAATACTAAGTGCAACATGAGGGGAAGGAAACCCAAACGCTAGGGAAAGGGGTAGTGGAGACCCCTAGGCAGATCTAATAACACCCTGCCTCCCCTACTCTCCCTATATTTGTTCCACACCAATCGTCAAGCAGGAACCTAAGACCTGTATATCCCTAGAGCTAGGCCCTGAACAGAGAAGGGGGAGATGAGCATTAGTCAGTCCCCATTGTACACTAAAGAGAAGAAGGGAGACAACAAGGGTGAAGCAACTTATCTTGAGCAGACTCAGAGAGGTAGCACCAAACGTCCTCCAACAGCACCAGAGAGGAAGTTAGCTGACTGCTATTGCTCCAAGCCTTCACAGGGGAAAAATGTGAACATCACCAGCAACTCCCTTAAAGGGAACCTGTCACCCCGTTTTTTCAAGAAGACCTAAAAATAGCGTTAAATAGGGGCAGAGCTGGGCTTTACATTAGTGTATTTTGGAGCCTTTATTCCCCACCTATGCTGCCAAAATACCTTTGTAAAGTCGCCGTTTTGGACTGTCACTCACGCTGGTCAGGTCATATGGGCGTGGTGACAGCGCTGTTTCTCCCCCAGATCTCCGTTGGTGGCGTAGTGGTGTGCGCATGTACAAGTGGCGAATCCACTGCGCAGCTTCAAGGAAAATAGCGCGATCTGCGCTGTTCAGCCGTTTATCGGTGGGCGCGGCCATCTTTGTGAGGCTAAGACCAAAAAGAAAGAAAAGATCATGTCCATAAAAATGGGAGCACCTCAGACAGATATATAAAATGCAAAGTTTTTATTATATATCAACAAGATAATGTACCACACACAAAGAAAACATAAGGTATAAAAACATTTAAAAGTGCAAAATGCAACAAACAAAAAACACAGCAGTCATATCCTAATATAGGGAAAATGACAACCCACAACCCTATCCTCTCCCAAGATAACAAGGATATATATATGTACACAAACGTGGTGACCCAAGAAATAGTCCTGTGATCACATACACTATATAGACAAACAATATGAAACTCTCAACCTCAGTAGAAACAATGCAATGCATACAAGCGCATGGCGCTACTTGATATCACAGTACCATATAGCCCTAAAAAAAACAATCAAAATATAATGCTCACCGGCACGTAACAATCCCATGCCTGGGCAGCTGTTGAAAAAGGGCTCATTGCACATAGGTAAAGAACATGCTGGACATGGTGGTCACGTACATGTCAAAATTGGACAAGAGCCCACGCCTAAAAAGATCCATATGCGTATGAAAAACCGGATCATATGCAAGTAAAGGAGGGAGAAATATGGGAGAGAGGGAAAGGGGCTGTGGGGTGCAACCCACGCGTATCGCCGCAGCTGTGGCGGCTTCCTCAGGGAAAAAGTCACCACGTTTGTGTACATATATATATCCTTGTTATCTTGGGAGAGGATAGGGTTGAGGGTTGTCATTTTCCCTATATTAGGATATGACTGCTGTGTTTCTTTTTTTGTTGCATTTTGCACTTTTAAATGTTTTTATACCTTATGTTTTCTTTGTGTGTGGTACATTTTCTTGCTGATATATAATAAAAACTTTGCATTTTATATATCTGTCTGAGGTGCTCCCATTTTTATGGACATGATCTTTTCTTTCTTTTTGGTCTTATCGTAGCTTTTCAAGTCCATGGTGAGCCCCAGCATGTAATCATTTAGACATATATTCAGTGGTGCCCTCCACCTTTCTCTATTTCATCCATCTTTGTGAGGCCGCACGTGCGCAGATGGTTCTTCTCGGCTTCCCGGGGCTTCAGTAAAATTGCCGCGGGATGCCGCGCGTGCGCAGATGGAGATCTCGACGGCCATTTTCCTGAAGCCCCGGGAAGCCGATAAGAACCATCTGCGCACGCGCGGCCTCACAAAGATGGCCGCGCCCACCGATAAACGGCTGAATAGCGCAGATCGCGCTATTTTCCTTGAAGCTGCGCAGTGGATTCGCCACTTGGACATGCGCACACCACTACGCCACCAACGGAGATCTGGGGGAGAAACAGCGCTGTCACCACGCCCATATGACCTGACCAGCGTGAGTGACAGCCCAAAACGGCGACTTTACAAAGGTATTTCGGCAGCATAGGTGGGGAATAAAGGCTCCAAAATACACTAATGTAAAGCCCAGCTCTGCCCCTATTTAATGCTATTTTTAGCTCTTCTTGAAAAAACGGAGTGACAGGTTCCCTTTAAGCAGATTGGGAGTCAATGAACACTCAGGTCCAGGTGTGTCAATTAGAGTCGGAGGAAGATTGCCACTGGGTCCAAAAGTCAGAAGGATTAAGAAGGCATCTGCAATGCCAAACGCAGTGACCTTCTGCAGCCAGATGCAGAGCGACTGTCTGTAGCATCTGATTCACCCGTGACATTGAAGCTGATGAAGAATAGAATTAGATTTTTTTTCCTTTAACACAGATTCTGCTGCATCTGGAGTTTGTATCATACAGTAATGGCCTCCTATATATGCCC
The DNA here is from genome assembly GCF_032444005.1 of Ranitomeya imitator. Lineage (NCBI taxonomy): Eukaryota > Metazoa > Chordata > Amphibia > Anura > Dendrobatidae > Ranitomeya > Ranitomeya imitator. Next base: position 655,678,040 of record NC_091284.1, on the reverse strand, counting down.
TAAATACGGTCTGACCAAAGCCTCATATGTGAGCTGCCAGTTAGTGTATATACAGTTAGGTCCATATATATTTGGACAGAGACAACATTTTTCTAATTTTGGTTATAGACATTACCACAATGAATTTTAAACAAAAGAATTCAGATGCAGTTGAAGTTCAGACTTTCAGCTTTCATTTGAGGGTATCCACATTAAAATTGGATGAAGGGTTTATGAGTTTCAGCTCCTTAACATGTGCCACCCTGTTTTTAAAGGGACCAAAAGTAATTGGACAGATTCAATAATTTTAAATAAAATGTTAATTTTTAGTACTTGGGTTGAAAACCCTTTGTTGGCAATGACTGCCTGAAGTCTTGAACTCATGGACATCACCAGAAGCTGTGTTTCCTCCTTTTTGATGCTCTGCCAGGCCTTCACTGCGGTGGTTTTCAGTTGCTGTTTGTTTGTTGGCCTTTCTGTCTGAAGTTTAGTCTTTAACAAGTAAAATGCATGCTCAATTGGGTTGAGATCAGGTGACTGACTTGGCCATTCAAGAATATTCCACTTCTTTGCTTTAATAAACTCCTGGGTTGCGTTGGCTTTATGTTTTGGGTCATTGTCCAGCTGTAGTATGAAACGACGACAAATCAGTTTGGCTGCATTTGGCTGGATCTGAGCACACAGTATGGCTCTAAATACCTCAGAATTCATTCGGCTGCTTCTGTCCTGTGTCACATCATCAATGAACACTAGTGACCCCATGCCACTGGCAGCCATGCATGCCCAAGCCATCACACTGCCTCCGCCGTGTTTTAAAGATGATGTGGTATGCTTTGGATCATGAGCTGTACCACGCCTTCACCATACTTTTCTCTTTCCATCATTTTGGTAGAGGTTGATCTTGGTTTCATCTGTCCAAAGAATGTTCTTCCAGAACTGTGCTGGCTTTTTTACATGTTTTTTTTAGCAAAGTCCAGTCTATCCTTTTTATTCTTGATGCTTATGAGTGGCTTGCACCGTGCAGTGAACCCTCTGTATTTACTTTCATGCAGTCTTCTCTTTATGGTAGATTTGGATATTGATACACCGACCTCCTGGAGAGTGTTGTTCACTTGGTTGGCTGTTGTGAAGGGGTTTCTCTTCACATGGAGATTATTCTACGATCATCCACCACTGTTGTCTTCCCTAGGCGCCCAGGTCTTTTTGCATTGATGAGTTCACCAGTGCTTTCTTTCTTTCTCAGGATGTACCAAACTGTAGATTTTGCCACTCCTATTATTGCAGCAATTTCTCGGATGGGTTTTTTCTGTTTTCGCAGCCTTAAGGATGGCTTGTTTCACCTGCATGGAGAGCTCCTTTGACCGCATGTTTACTTCACAGCAAAACCTTCCAAATGCAAGCACCACACCTCAAATCAACTCCAGGCCTTTTATCTGCTTAATTGAGAATGACATAACAAAGGGATTGCCCACACCTATCCATGAAATAGCCTTGGAGTCAATTGTCCAATTATTTTTGGCCCCTTTAAAAACAGGGTCGCACATGCTAAGGAGCTGAAACTCCTAAACCCTTCATCCAATTTTAATGTGGATACCCTCAAATGAAAGCTGCAAGTCTGAACTTCAACTACATCTGAATTATGTTGTTTAAAATTCATTGTGGTAATGTCTATAACCAAAATTAGAAAAATGTTGTCTCTGTCCAAATATATATGGACCTAACTGTATGCCTTAAAAAGTAAGTGGTTAATTGCCGCCCTCTGAATAGAATTTTATTAATTAAAAGGATTTGATAAAAAATGCAACCTGGCTGCGGTGTCCGAATGCAACCCTAGTTGACTGGTGATGTTCCGGTGGGATGGGGGTAACATGATCCAATGATAAATCACACCATTTCAGTTTGAGGGTGCTGACAGTAATGGAGATGAGTGGGTCAGGCATATTATTTAGCCATATAATTCAGAGCAACGAATCCAGTAACTTAAGAGGGAGAAATAATGACTTAAAAGATTGGTCTATGACCCTACGTTGTTCTCTTTCCTGCTGCTTTAGAAATTACAGTAATTGTATATGAGCACTAATTGGAGTGTATTTCCTACAGTTTGAAACGAAATGTCACGGGTACACTAGAGACCGATATATTTATAGCTGTCAACAGGATTAGCAGACATTTTATCCTATGTTTTTAAAGCTATGACGCCACAGTGCTTTTTGCGGCATATTAAAGTATGTCTTAATTCACATACCACAGACTTGGAAGGATGTTCGTATTTATTATTGATAGTCATTTGGTGCTCCAGTAACTCTAAAAGTCCAGTATATAAAAGTATGGCAGTAACCCTTAATTCTAAAGAAATAGCTTAAGTGTGTAGGGAGAGTTGAGCTCGTGTATATACAGTGCTCGTCTTCAACGACAGGTGCAATAGGAAATATAATATTAGAGTTTATATTAACAAGCATCTCAAACTACCATAAGGAATTTCTATTAAGAAAACAGCTGCTTCTCTCCCTGGAAGACTATGAACCAGGACCATTGCACCGTGCATGTCTCTACATTAACGTTTTCCTATGTTATCTATATATATAATTGTCTAAGGGGTACTTCAGTCTGTCTGTCTGTCTTTCTGTCGGCAACTTCCATCATGGAAATCCCGTGTCGCTGATTGGTCTCGCCAGCTGCCTGTCATGGCTGCCGCGACCAATCAGCGACAGGCACAGTCCGATTAGTCCCTCCCCTCCTCCGCTGCAGTCAGTGCCCGGTGCCCGCATACTCCCCTCCAGTAACCGCTCACACAGGGTTAATGCCAGCGGTAATGGACCGCGTTATGCCGCGGGTAACGCACTCCGTAACCGCTGCTATTAACCCTGTGTGACCAAGTTTTTACTATTGAAGCTGCCTATGCAGCATCAATAGTAAAAAGATCTAATGTTAAAAATAATAAAAAAACTGCTATGCTCACCTTCTGTAGTCCGACGATGCACTCGCGCCTGCCGCCAGCTTCCGTTCCCAGAGATGCATTGCGAACGTACTCAGAAGATTTAGCGGTCTCGCGAGACCGCTAAGTCATCTGGATAAGTTCGCAATGCATCCTGGGAAGGGAAGATGGCGGCAGCCGCGCGCGCATCGCCAGAACTTCGGTGGATCCCGGCGGGTGAGTATATAACTATTTTTTATTTTAATTATTTTTTTTAACAGGGATATGGTGCCCACACTGCTAAATACTGTGTGGGCTGTGTTAGATACCGCGTGGCTGCTATATACTACCTGGCCAGTGTTAGATGCTATGTGGTATATACTGCGTGGGCTGTGCTATATATTACATAGCTGCTATATACTACGTGGACAGTGTTATATACTACGTGGCTGTGCTATATACTACGTGGGCTGTGTTCTATACTGTGTGCTATATACTACGTGGCCACTGTTAGATACTATGTGGGCTGTGCTATATATTACATGGCCTGTGTTATATATTACGTGGCCAGTGTTACATACTACGTGGGCTGTGTTATTTACTGCGTGGCTGCTATATACTGTGTGGGCTGTGTTATATACTATGTGGGCAGTGTTATTTACTGCATGGCCTATATTCACGCATCAGGTATTCTACAATATGTATGTATATAGCAGCCACATGGTATATACCACAGGCCACGTAGTACTCCTATATACTACGTGGCCTGTGCTATATACTATGTGGCTGCCATATACATATATACATACATATTCTAGAATACCCGATGCGTTAGAATCGTGCCACCATCTAGTTTATATATTCTTCAATGATCAGCTTAGCTGTGGATTATTGCTCCTAATTTACATATTCATATTGCAAAATTAAAAAGGAAATGCACTCATACCTCTGGGGAAAAAAGAAGGAAAGCCATAAAGACAGATCTGCCTGTATCAAGATGATGGTGAAAGGGAGCTCCGACTTCAGGGTGGTGCAGCGCACCAACACAGGGCTCCTTCTGCGCAGTATATCACAGTGAAAGGGGACAATTAACACCCTACGTGCTACTATTAGTATTTTGTTATTTTGTTTTTTATTTAATTCCTATGTATATTCAGACTGAAATCCTGAACTGGAAGAGTAGGTTTACTGTTGCGTTTTTACCGCATTTTTTTCCACACAAAAAATAGGCATTTTTACTGTCCCAGTATAGTGGATGAGTTTTCTGAAATCTCATGCACATGTTGCTTTTTTTTTTTCTTGTAGTTTCAAATCTGCAATATCGAATTTCTTTCAGAATTTTTTGCAGCATTTTTCACTTATTTTAATGAATGGGAAGAACACGTTTACACAAAAAAAGATTGAAAACATGGTAAAGATAAATGGTTTTTATGCAGCGTTTTTACTGCCAAGAGACACGTTTTTGATGCAGAAATGTCTGCCTCATATGCATATCAAATACTGTTTCTTAAATCAAATAGTAAAACTTGAAAGACAGAAAAGCACAAATAGGGTCTTCTCTGATAACCAAGTGTTATAAAATATAGGTACGCTCACCTGATAGGGTTGTGACATCACAACTCCTAAAGAAGCATGTAAAGGCTGCTGCCATCCCACCAAGGAGATACGATGCAAGAAATGAGGAATGTGGTGGTTCAGAGACCGCGCTGCCCAAGGTTCAAAGGTACGATCACACACAAGGATGAAGCATGAATGCGGTTTATTGTGTCAGTGGGTTTCAATGATCATTGTGGTTTGGTCCTGATGAAGAGGTTTGAAATCCTTGAAATGCGTTGACACAATAAACTGCATTCATGCTTCATCTTTGTGTGTGATCGTACCTTTGAACCTTGTGCATTATGCTCTCTGAACCACCGTATTCCTCATTTCTTGCATCGTATCTTCTTGGTGGTCCTATACTGTTTCTTGGCTTCCACAACTGCATGCATTGGCTCCATATATCAGAATCGTGTAACAGCTTTACAGACCAGAACTGGAGAGAGATCTGTGTAGGTACTGTGCTTGGCTCACAGAAGACTGTTTATAACAAAGGCAAATGACCATTTTTTGTTCAAGGACCCCATTGTCAGATACACCAACCACATTGGCCACAATAAAAGATCGTTAACACTACAACATAAATATCTAATAGGCGCTGAGTCCAGTTTTAGGACTCCCACCTATCAGGAGGATAGATGTCCTCTACTCTGCTGTTCTCAATCCAGAAAGGAAGAGACCAAGTATTGAAGTTCTTCCCAGTCATTACAATGGGTGGAAAATTCTGCAAAACCGCTGAAAAAATTGACATTCTGCAGATTTACAATTCCTTCACATCTGCAAGAAAAAAATAAGCAGCACGTGCATGAGACTTCAGAAATCTCATTCACTTTGCTGGGCCAGAAAAAAATACGATATACACATATCTTTACTGACTGACTACTTATAGAACCCAGTTGTATAGTTATTCTGGTTTTGCAGCACATGCGAATGTTCGGATATGTCAAGGGATAAACCCATTGTAGTTACGGTGCAACCTCTTCAGCTGTGGACATTGTGGCAGAGGGGCCACAGGGTCTCTTGTATCTATCTTCGTGTAATCTTGCTTTGTCGTGTGTTTTTTAATAGTCCTTTCAGAAACATATTTTAGAACAGTTGTGTATACTAGATACTGGATAATTCTGTCTTTTACCAGCTCCCTATATTGAGGTTAGCGTGGCAGCTCTGATTGGAGGAATTACATGATTCAGCAGGACGCTGACGTGAACAGCGGCATCTCACTGGCTTCGGATGACTGTGTGCCGTGTACTCGGCTCAGCGGGGAATGTCTGTAAAGAGAAATTTACGTGGAGGAACATGTGCTAGCGGTATCAAAGTCTTTATTTGCGTTGGGTAAATTTATCCATTGCCTATTTCTAGGAATTCTCCAACATACGATACTTACTATATGTAGACAAATTGTTTTAATATCAAGAAAGTACAGAAGCACCCATACTGTGTAATTTGTATGCTCTAATTTTCGCCTTTTTAAGTTTTTAAAAATATATGTTAATAAATGGTATTAATAGTGTAGAATAATCTTGAATAATAATCTTTATTTTTATATAGCGCTAACATATTCTGCAGCGCACATTATCATCGCTGTCCCCGATGGGGCTCACAATCTAGAATCCCTATCAGTATGTCTTTGGAATGTGGGAGGAAACCGGAGAACCCAGAGGAAACCCACAAACTCCTTGCAGGTGTTGTTCTTGGTGGGATTTGAACCCATGACCCCAGCGCTGCAATGCTAACCACTGAGCCACCGTGCTGCCCACAAAGATTAGTAGATATATTAAAGAGGTGTTCCCATGTAATTTGTTTAATTCTTTCTCATAAACACTAAACCATGTTCATACATTCAGTATTTGGTCAGTATTTTACATCAGTATTTGTAAGCCAAAACCAGGAGTGGGCGATAAATACAGAAGTGGTGCATATGTTTCTATTATCCTTTTCCTCTGATTGTTCCACTCCTGGTTTTGGATTACAAATACTGATGTGAAATACTGAACGTGGCTTAAGGATAAGTTCCCATTATGAGCTTTTTGTGAGTTTTTTACGCTGCTGTTTTTTTAAAAATGCAAGTTACCTATTTTACTTAATGGATGCAGAAATGGTGCAGAAAAGCTGCAACATCAAAAAAACTCGCCAAAAGCTCATCATGGAAACGTGGCCTAAGAAGGTTTTTAAATTACAAATTTATAAAAAAGAAAAAGAAAAGCGTCCTCCCTCCCTATGGCACCACGCTGAACTACTGTCTGTAAACATTGCAACGTTGCTTAGGTTTTTATTGGTACTTTTCTCACCATGTAATGTTTGGGGCACCCGTGCATTGCCACAGGAAGGGTTTCCCCAGTGTGGAGGTATCATGTACTGACAATTTCAGAGGAAGTACGCTCCTAATATATGGGACACCCCTACGTGACAAAGAGAGTGAGGGTGTTTATGGATCTGAGTGTTGCTGTGATGTTTTCCACCAACCATTAGTAGAAACCAATATATTTAGCAAAGCAGTTTAATTTACTCATTTAAGAGTGTACAAGTACTTGCATTTGCATGTGCCAGTATTGCTCTGTTTTAGGCTACTTTCACACTAGCGTTTTTTTACGTACGTCGCAATGCGTCGTTTTGGAGTAAAAACGCATCCTGCAAAGTTGCCCGCAGGATGCGTTTTTTCTCCATAGACTTTCATTAGCGACGCATTGCGACGTATCGCCACACGTCGCATCCGTCGTGCGCACCTTCTATGTAACTTTTTTTGATGCGTCGAGTCCGCCATTTCCGACCGCGCATGCACAGCCGGAACTCCGCCCCCTCCTCCCCGGACCTTACAATGGGGCAGCGGATGTGTTGTAAAACTGTATCCGCTGCCCACGTTGTTCTTTTTTTTCGCAGCTTGCGTCGGTACGTCAGGCCGACGCATGGCGACAGCCCCGTACCGACGCTAGTGTGAAAGTAGCCTAAGTGATACATCGCTGGAACCAGGATCTCTGTCCCTACATCATATGGCTGTCAGATTAGGTAGCAAAAATCTTGTGACAGATTCCCTTTAATTTTACCCACACTCAATGGCGATAGCACACAGTGTAAATTGACCAGTACTGTGGATTTGACAGTCTCCAATGCAGAGGGAGAAGCGGATGATATATCCACATCAAATTCGAAAATTCAGTTAGTGTGAGCATGTCCTTAATGAAGGGATTAAAACACAGAATTCAACAATGCGTCATTTATGAAGCTGTGTGCTGTTGTTTACTTACAGTGAAGGTTTTATCACTAGGAGGTTGTCACTGCCAGGTCTGATGTGCACTAGACTGCTAGTCCGACTCCGCCCCCTCCTCTGATAAGCAGCTCACTGTCAACAGATAATGTACATACAGAGCCTGGTGTGGGCAGGGTTATCTTTCTCAGCTCTGCTGCATTGCTAAATCTAAAAATGCTGATTGTGCCAGGACCGCTGCACCCAGTAAACTAAGTGATACATCATTGCATTCAGGGTTTATTTGCCTTCATCATGCTGCTCTCAGATGAGGTAGTAAAAACCTACTGACAAATTCCCTTTAAGCCCCATCTACAGGAACATTTGAGAAAAACGTCCAGCTTTTTGTGGTCTGTTTTGAGGGACTATCCCTGAAAATCAGTACTGTCAAAGTATTTGACTTTGACAAATCTACAAATGTTACCTTGGACAGGGCTCAACAGTGTATTTACATGTGCTGGAATTGTGGCACTCTTTTGCCATATTTAATAAAAAACTGCCCAATCTACAGCAGTAAGAGAATTTGCAGATCTGCATCAGATAGAACGGTTTTATTAAAACTGTAGCAAGCAGCCCAGTAAGTGATGCATTACATCATGCTGCTCTCAGATGGAGGAATGTTGTGAATTCTGCTCTTGGGTTCCCTCCAGTGGTTGTTGGTGGGAATGCTGTTGTCTCTGACTCGCAGTCCTGGCCAGGTGTATCGGATAATTACAATTCTGACTGGGGTATTTAGGTGTGCAGTATCCTTTAGCCCTTGCCAGTTGTCAATGTTTCTTTGGAAGTGTTGGATCTCTGCCTGGCCTCTCCTGCTTATCTGCCAGTTCAGCAAAGATAAGTGTCTGTTTCTTTTCCTGTGGCACATATGCAGTGTGCTTATTTTCAGTACTGTTCGTTTGTTTTTTCTTTTGTCCAGATTAGACTGTGTCTGTGTTTTTTCAGTCTGGTTGGTTTCACTGGAGTTGCAGATTTACGCTCCTACATCTTTAGTTGGATGTAGGAAGTTTTTTGTATATTCTGCTGTGGATTTTTTGAAGGGTTTTAATACTGACCGCACAGAACTCTGTCCTATTCTGTCCTAACTAGCTAGAGTGGCCTCCTGTGCTAAATCCTGTTTTTTCTGCCTGTGTATGTTTTTTCCTCTCCGACTCACCACCAATATTTGTGGGGGGCTGTCTATCCTTTGGGGATTTTCTCTGAGGCAAGATAGTATTCCGATTTCCATCTTTAGGGGTATTTAGTCCTCTGGCTGTGACGAGGTGTCTAGGTGTGTTAGGTACAATCCACGGCTACTTCTAGTTGCAGTGTTAAGTTCAGGGTTGCGGTCAGTATAGTGGCCACTTTCTCCAGTGAAAGTTCTCATGCAGCTTCAAGGTCACCGGATCATAACAGAGGAATAAAAACATGCTGGTACTGTGAAATGCAGATTTGCTGTGGAGAAATACCAGAATGCAAATGTGTCCTGTGTGAACAAACCTTTATATGGGGAATTTTAATTAAAATTTTACAATATTTCTGAATAATCAATGATCATTTATACATTTTCTCTTTACATATTGTTCTTGGACCTTGACTCATCAAGGAGTTTAGGCCAGTTTTCTGAAGTTACACCAAAAATGTAGTGATTTAGTTTTTTTTTTTTTTACACCAGTCTTGGCCAGCTAAGAAATAGTAGGTAGAGCTGGGGCAACAATTGGCGAGCTGTCCTCCACCCACCCAACAAATTCATTATAATATGCACCATAAAAATAGCATCATTTATTCCAGTAATGTACACGAGCCCCTAGCTGGAGTAATTTTTTGTAGGTGGAGGTCAACATCCTTTCTCCAGTCCACTTTTTGCAAAAACTGACATGAAAATCACAAGTCGTAATGAATCGGTGACCTCTGTGTGCTCTAGCTTAAACTTTTTATGATCTTTTTTTCTCTAATGATTTCAATATAAGAAAAGCCATAATAATAAAAAACAGCATATAAAATCATTGCATTTTTTGTGCAGCAGCAGGCATGTGGTCTGTACTGAACAAAATCCACTATTCAAATATTTCCTAGAAGGTTTTCTGAATCCTGTCTCTAAGGCCAGTCTCACACGTCCAGATAATTCCGGTATCGGAAAAATCGGTACCGGAATTATCCGTGTCCGTGTCTCCGTGAGCTCACGTAGGCCATCCTTGATAAGCGCTGTCCCCTGCATCTGGTGCTGAAGCGGCCATTCATATCTTCTCTCCCGCAGCGTTCGATGGAAAGAAGATATGAAAAATCCTTTTTTTTTTGTCCTCATATTTAAAATAAAGATCCCTGTCCCCACCCCCTGTGCGCCCCCCCGCTGTTAATAAAATACTCACCCGGCTTCCTCCCCTCGCAGCGTTCTGTCCTCGTCGCACCTTCTCCTGTATGAGCGGTCACGTGCTGCCGCTTATTACAGTAATGAATATGCAGCTCCACCCCCCATAGGGGTGGAGCCGCATATTCATGAATGTAATCGGCAGCCCCACGTGACCACTCATACAGGAGAAGGTGCGGCGAGGACAGGGCGAGGGAGCCGGGTGAGGATTTTATTAACCGCGGGGGAGCGCACAGGGGGTGGGAGGGGGGTGGGGACAGGGATCTTAATTTTAAACACGAGGACAAAAAAAAAAGGATTTTTCATATCTTCTTTCCAGCGAACGCTGCTGGAGAGAAGATATGAATGGCCGCTTCATCACCACGTGGAGGGGACAGCGCTTACAGTAGCGCTGTCTCCTGCACGGCACACGGACTGCACACGGACAGCGTCCGTGTGCGGTACGTGTTTTACACGGACCCATTGACTTTAATGGGTCCGTGTAATCCGTGCGCTCCCACGAACACTGACATGTCTCCGTGTTTTGCACACGGACACACGGTCCGTGAAAACACGCTGACATGTGCAGACACACATTGATTTCAGTGTGTCTACGTGAGTCAGTGTCTCCGGTACGTGAGGAAACTGTCACCTGACGTAGCGGAGCCACTGACGTGTGAAACCGGCCTAAGGCCAGGTTCACATTGCGTTAACAGTAGCTCGTTCAACACATACATTAATGGGCTGCTGTTAACGCAAGTGCTGGTTTTGCAGCGCACTAGCGCAGATGGAGCATCTGCTAGCTCTATCTGCGCTAGCGGTGACGGACCCGGAAACGCTGCAGCCCGCGTCTCAGGGTCCGGCACTCAATGACGGCACATGGCTAACACACGCCCATTATGGGCGTGCGCTAGCGATGCATCCGACATTGCTTTCAATGGCGGCGATAACGGGACTACGTTACACCGCGTTATGTCACGGTGTAACGTAGTCCGTTTAACGGAGGCGCAGAACGCAATGTGAACCCAGCCTAAGCCAAAACCAGGAGTGGGCGAAAAATAAAGAAGTGTTGACGTGATTCTATTATACTTTTCCTCTGATTGTTCCACTCCTGGTTCTGGCTTACAAATACTGATGTAAAATACTGACCAAATACGGCTAGTGTGAACGTGGCCTTAATCTGATGAAGGCGTAGTTAGTTCACACACGGAAATGCATTATTGTCTCAATAAATGATGCTCAACTTTTTACGCTCCACCTTCATCAATTCCATATACAGAGGCGATCACATATAATAATGCTGTTTTTTTTCCATTCTGCAATCTTTTTGACAGCAGCCAAAAGCATGACTTATTGCATAGTGAATTACAACACATGCTATTACATGGATTTGACATTTTTACAGTAGTGTTCAGCAAATGACCAAGTCATATTCAGATCAGCAGCAGGTATTTCTCTGTTGTGCTTGATGAAAGGTTAAGTATAATGTAAAAACTGTAGAATCAGCAATAAATGGAATACAGATCACTTATTCATGTTACTTCTTGTGACAACTCATCTCTGCCAATTAAATAAATATAATACTTGAACTATTCTTAAAGTCCCATTCAGATGTCAGTGACCTGGTACGCAAAAACAGTCCGAGTGCCATCAGTGTTTTGATCCAATTTTCATCAGTGTTTGGTCCGTGTGTCAGCTTTTACCATCAGTGTTTGGTCTGTGTGTCAGCTTTTACCATCAGTGTTTGGACTGTGTGTCAGCTTTTATCATCAGTGTTCGGTCCATGTGTCAGCTTTTATCATCAGTGTTCGGTCTGTGTGTCAGCTTTTACCATCAGTGTTCGGTCCATGTGTCAGCTTTTATCATCAGTGTTTGGTCCGTGTGTCAGCTTTTACCATCAGTGTTTGGTCCATGTGTCAGCTTTTATCATCAGTGTTCGGTCCATGTGTCAGCTTTTACCATCAGTGTTTGGTCCATGTGTCAGCTTTTACTATCAGTGTTCGGTCCATGTGTCAGCTTTTACCATCAGTGTTCGGTCCGTGTGTCAGCTTTTACCATCAGGGTTCGGTCCATGTGTCAGCTTTTATCATCAGGGTTCGGTCCATGTGTCAGCTTTTATCATCAGTGTTTGGTCCGTGTGTCAGCTTTTATCATCAGTGTTTGGTCCGTGTGTCAGCTTTTACCATCAGTGTTCGGTCCATGTGTCAGCTTTTACCATCAGTGTTCGGTCCGTGTGTCAGCTTTTACCATCAGGGTTCGGTCCATGTGTCAGCTTTTATCATCAGGGTTCGGTCCATGTGTCAGCTTTTATCATCAGTGTTTGGTCCGTGTGTCAGCTTTTATCATCAGTGTTTGGTCCGTGTGTCAGCTTTTACCATCAGTGTTCGGTCCGTGTGTCAGCTTTTACCATCAGTGTTCGGTCCGTGTGTCAGCTTTTACCATCAGGGTTCGGTCCGTGTGTCAGCTTTTACCATCAGGGTTCGGTCCATGTGTCAGCTTTTATCATCAGTGTTCGGTCCATGTGTCAGCTTTTATCATCAGTGTTTGGTCCGTGTGTCAGCTTTTATCATCAGTGTTTGGTCCGTGTGTCAGCTTTTACCATCAGTGTTTGGTCCATGTGTCAGCTTTTATCATCAGTGTTCGGTCCATGTGTCAGCTTTTACCATCAGGGTTTGGTCCATGTGTCAGCTTTTACCATCAGTGTTCGGTCCGTGTGTCAGCTTTTATCATCAGTGTTCGGTCCGTGTGTCAGCTTTTACCATCAGTGTTTGGTCCGTGTGTCAGCTTTTACCATCAGTGTTCGGTCCGTGTGTCAGCTTTTACCATCAGGGTTCGGTCCATGTGTCAGCTTTTATCATCAGGGTTCGGTCCATGTGTCAGCTTTTATCATCAGTGTTTGGTCCGTGTGTCAGCTTTTATCATCAGTGTTTGGTCCGTGTGTCAGCTTTTACCATCAGTGTTTGGTCCGTGTGTCAGCTTTTATCATCAGTGTTCGGTCCATGTGTCAGCTTTTACCATCAGGGTTCGGTCCATGTGTCAGCTTTTACCATCAGTGTTCGGTCCATGTGTCAGCTTTTATCATCAGTGTTTGGTCCGTGTGTCAGCTTTTATCTTCAGTGTTCGGTCCATGTGTCAGCTTTTACCATCAGTGTTCGGTCCATGTGTCAGCTTTTACCATCAGTGTTTGGTCCATGTGTCAGCTTTTACCATCAGTGTTTGGTCCATGTGTCAGCTTTTACCATCAGTGTTTGGTCCATGTGTCAGCTTTTACCATCAGTGTTTGGTCCATGTGTCAGCTTTTACCATCAGTGTTTGGTCCATGTGTCAGCTTTTACCATCAGTGTTCTGTCCGTGTGTCAGATTTTACCATCAGTGTTCGGTCCGTGTGTCAGATTTTACCATCAGTGTTAAGTCTGTGTGTCAGCTTTTACCATCAGTGTTTCATTGGTGATTTTCTCATATGGATGAATACGTTTACAATGCTTCTCCTATGCTCCCATGTGCTCTCCGTGAATTTTAGACACTTGTATGGGTAATTTTGATCTGTGGCTCAGATCAAAAACACACTCGGTCTACACAAAAACACGGACATAAAAAACATAGAACGCGTTTGCGATTCACGGACGTCCGAATGAGGCATAATAGGTATAAGTACACCAACAACATACTTTAGGAATGCAGATGGTTCGCGTTTTGCCCATGCATGGTTTAATGTGGTTTCTCTATTTTAAATGGAGAGATTTCTACAGGAAAAATAAGTCAGACAGTGAAAGTCTCTGTGTATTTCCTCCCCCATTTGACATTTTTAAAGTCTCAGTAAATGGTTTATAAATGGCAAAGTAGTAAAAAATTATGATGGGATGCAGAAGTCTATTAGAATTGTATTTCAGTGCACTGCAATAGAAAGCTTGAAGACCCTTCGGGAAAATTCAAATTATTGAGCTTCCTTCTGAGTAGAGGTTCTGATGGCGCACACAGAGAAAGAAGACTTTTTATCAGAATGTGCTGGGAATTATTTCTCTGAATTAGAGGGAGGTGCTGCTTAACTGGCTTTACGGACACAATGCTTAATGTTTAGGGGTCTTTTTTATTTTTTTTAATTCATTAATTGCTATAATTTTATCTGATTTATATTTGAATTGTATGCTTAAATTGATTCATTAATTTGGGGAAGTGACTGAGTACTGACATAAACTCAAGTGATATAATGATCTCATAGTCACCTGAATGCTCAGATACATACTCTGTCTTAATCAGTAGTTCAAAAAAAGTTTGTGTGACCAAATGACACCGTACCTCAAGTACGAACCTCATTTTCAAAGCTCCAGTGGCAGTTAGCTCACTGGTTGATTCATGGCTGACTTCAGCCATTTCCCAAAACTTTGCACAAATTTATCTTGGAGACACCGGACTGTGACGGCTTATATATCAAGCAGCCACAGTTGGTTTGATAAATAACTCACAAATAGAAATTGTGTTGCTTAAGACATCTCTAGTTTAAAAATGGAGTTACATAGGTGTTTGAAGAAAATGGACTTCACTGTAAAATGGTTCTTGAGTTTAGGAACTTTATTTTAGGAGCTGAATGACACAACAAGTCTTAGGGTATGTTTCCACGTGCCGGAATGGCTGCGCTTTGAATGCAGCAGATACCCTGCTCTGCCCAAAGCCCTGCCCCCTTTTGTATGCCCGGTGATTCCGCATGTGTTCATTGAACATATGCGGAATCACTGCATCCTATACATAGACTGGGTTATTTATCTTGGGGAGACGGAGCGTCTCTGCAAGATAAATAAATACGCTGCAGTCTTTAAAAACGTGCCACATGTCTGGAAACACAGGGCCGCCGGATGTGGCCGTGCACACCCAGTGGAGACAGGATTTCATAAAATCCCCTCCACTATGCTGTATAATCTGGATGCTGCGGATTGGACGCTGCAGCTGTACGCAGCATCAAATCCGCAGCAACTCCTGATGTAATCTGGCACGTGGAAGTATCATACCCTTATTGTGTATTTGATGTATATTTTGAATATTATGTGCTACAGTCATATACAAGTAGTGTTGATTCTCGAAGCTATAATCCATTTAATCCTGGTTGTATTGCTGTTTGGAGTCTAATGGAAACGCCCTGGTCATCATCATTAGTAACCACAAAGAGGTATGGACTTTATAGCAAGTTATGATCCTCAGAATAGTCATGGATAGGCAGCAGTAGCACTGATGTAGAAGTAGCATAGTCAGGAACAGAGTTTAAGAAAACAACACAAAACAATGCATAGAACAAGAAATGGGAAAGTTATGATCATCTATTGCCAATCAATGCATTACAAGGGATTTTATTTAGAGGGTAAGCAATGGGGATGACATCATCAGCAAGTGCTAGCCGTCTGGTAAACCAACACTGTAGTGCAGCCAGAGAAAAAGGTCGGCAGCCTGAATCAGCAGGGCAGCAGCAGACAACAGGAGTCGGTGCAGGAAGAGAAGAAGCATTTGGTTGCTCAGCGAACATACATGGCTCATTGACCACGCAGACAAGGCTGTGAGTGATATGATGACATGTTCTCATATGTCTTAAGTGTTTTCAATATTATATTTATGTTTACACAAAATCAAGATGAAGTCATTTTGCACAGAAATGCATTGATTTTTTTGTGTGCCTGAGTGGCACCCAAGTCTGCAATACTCGGTAATACCAGTTTACAGTCAAATACATAAACAGAAATAATTGCTACATAGAAGTATTTGGAAATTGATTGTAATAAAGAAAGTCACCATAAATGCTGACTTCTTCGGGGACAAATGGTTGAGGACATAGAATGGGTACATTGCAGGGCATTGCGGGGCTGGTTTGTCAATTAACTCTAGCCTGGTCCTCACCTGAGAATTCTGCTGTTCTTGTCTAGGTTAATTGCTTTCATCGTCATCCTGTAATATATGTATAGTAATAATTTAATTTGCATCTAGGGAATTATTTAAAAAAATAGGAAATTGTATATATTGGAAATCGCTAAGGGGAAAGTGGGGTATTTTTTTTATATAACAAGAGTGAAACGCAGAAAGCTAACAGCATAATATACTTTAGGACTGATTGCTTTAATTAAATCTATGGCTACTTCCTTCTTCAGTGAAGCAAGAATTATGTAGTCTATTTCCACATTATGAATGCTTGTCAAATAAATTTCTTAGGGAATATGCACAGGTTAAGTATTAGCTACAGACAGTTCTGCATTAAAAATGTCTCTATTGGCAGGAAAAAGTTGCATAAAAAAAAATGTGCGTTTTTCTCCTATTCATTAGAATGGGTGACAAATGCTGCAAAACACTTAAAAAATGAACAAGTTGCGATTTTTTTTTTTTTTTTTTTTGCTGCAATAACCTGACATGTGAACATACTCTTACATTAATTCCTACTAAAATTACCTGTCCTAAATGCATACAGAACTGCTGAAACAGCAGTGCACTTTCCCGCAACTGTTTTCTACTATGGCATACATGGATATTACTTCCCAGGAATAGATATTTGCTGTAAATCCCCCCACAATGGATGTGCTCATAAGCAGCTTACTTTCTACTTGGTTGCTTTTTTTTCAATATTTATCTCATTGTCAGACACTTTCTTACCCATCCTCCTCTATCTAGGAAGAAGGCCAGGCAAGATTTCATGCCTGATGCAATGGAGTGTTCTGGGCGAGTCTTTTATAATGACAAAACGTGTATGGTAAAGGAAGAACTGCCTAATAACAGAAGCCAAAAATATTTACTCTAGCAAAACTGCATGCTGTCCACTTGCTTTCTTCTGTTCACGGGCTGACATGTCCTTTCCTTTGTGTAGGTGCTGAAGATGCAATGACTTAGTATTATTATTATTATTATTTATTATTATAGCGCCATTTATTCCATGGCGCTTTACATGTGAGGAGAGTTTTACATAATAAAAACAAGTACAATAACCTTGAACAATACAAGTCACAGCTGGTACCGGAGGAGAGAGGACCCTGCCCACGAGGGCTCACAATCTACAAGGGATGGGTGAGGATACAGTAGGTGAGAATAGAGCTGGTCGTGCAGTGGTTTGGTCGATCGGTGGTTACTGCAGGTTGTAGGCTTGCCGGAAGAGGTAGGTCTTCAGGTTCTTTTTGAAGGTTTCGATGGTAGGTGATAGTCTGATATGTTGTGGTAGAGAGTTCCAGAGTAGGGGTG
This sequence comes from Ranitomeya imitator, assembly GCF_032444005.1. NCBI lineage: Eukaryota > Metazoa > Chordata > Amphibia > Anura > Dendrobatidae > Ranitomeya > Ranitomeya imitator. The sequence goes on along the minus strand of NC_091284.1, from coordinate 655,660,784 downwards.
ATGCGCAAGAGAAATCTTGTATGCGATTGTAGGAAGAGGAGATAAGAGGAGAGTTAAGAAGGAGATCTTGTGAGTATCGGAGGTTGCGTGCAGGAAAGTATCGGGAGACGAGGTCACAGATGTATAGAGGAGACAGGTTGCGGATGGCTTTGTATGTCATGGTTAGGGTTTTGTACTGGAGTCTCTCGGTAATGGGGAACCACTGAAGGGATTGACAGAGGGGAGAGGCCAGGGAATAGAGGGGGACAGGTGGATTAGTTGGGCAGCTGAGTTTAGGATAGATTGGAGGGGTGCGAGGGTGTTAGAGGGGAGGCCACAGAGCAGGAGGTTACAGTAGTCGAGACTGGAGATGAGGGCATGGACTAGGGGTTTTGCAGATTCTTGGTTTAGGAATGTACGGATCTGTGAAATATTTTTGAGTTGAAGGCGGCAGGAATTGGAAAGGGCTTGAATATGCGGTTTGAAGGAGAGATCCGTGTCAAGGATTACCCCGAGGCAGCGAGCTTGTGGGACTGGGGAGAATGGGCAGCCGTTTACTGTAATGGATAGGTTCGTTGGGAGGTTCGCGAGAGATGGGGAAAGACAATGAATTCTGTTTTGTCCATGTTAAGTTTTAGAAATCTAGCAGAGAAGAAGGATGAAATAGCAGACAGACACTGAGGGATTCTGGTTAGTAGGGTGGTGATATCTGGTCCAGAGATGTAGATCTATGTGTCATCAGCATAGAGATGATACTGAAAACCGTGAGATTCTATAAGCTGTTCCAGGCCAAAAGTGTAAATGGAGAACAGCAGGGGCCCTAGAACTGAACCTTGCAGGACTTCGACAGATAGGGGGCGAGATGAAAAGGAGGTGTGTGAGTAGGAGACGCTGAATGTTTGGTCAGTTAGGTATGACGAGATCCAGGATAGGGCCAAGGGATGAGAGGGTCTGAAGTAATAGGGAATGGTCCACTGTGTCAAAGGCAGAGGACAGGTCCAGGAGGAGGAGGATAGAGTAATGTCGCTTGCTCTTGGCGGTTAATAGGTCATTGGTGACCTTAGTTAGGGCAGTTTCAGTGGAGTGGTGTGACCGGAAGCCTGATTGTAAGAGGTTGAAGAAGATGTCTCTTTTTCCTACACATGAAATGATAGCTTGGAATTTCAATTGCAGCCTTTACCCCATACATTAGAAACGCGGTTTATATCTGGCTGTGTCTGTGGGGTTATCTGTGTCATGAGAACCGGAGCTTACAGGAATGTTTAACTACCTGTGCCGTCCATTTGTGTTAGGGGTTATTTCTCATAATGGGGGATGAGTTTCTAGGATAGATTTTTATACTACTCCAGGGTCATTGGATAAAAAGTTGACTCTCACTGTGTAATCTTCTGCTTGAGCAGTCGCACCCATCACTGCTCTGTAGCCTTTACCATCTCTTGGAAAATCAGACGTCTTTAATACAACTGCGAGCCAAGAAGTATGTTTTCAATTTCTTCCTATTCCCACTAGAAGTGGACAATAACAAGCCTTTCACAATAATAACATACCTATGAAATGTATTACAATCCCAACCTTTTCAAATTGGAAACGTAAAAGTAAGCAGCAGCAATTTTGTGTGGACATTTGTTTCATCTCATTGAAAGGGGATGAGTGCATTGTCCTTTGGCTTGCAGTCCTTTTACTAATGTAATAATGTGGCGTTCTACTGTCACCATGGTTCACCGGCTCCAGCAGTATACTTTAGGTTGTTTTGCAGTTTTCAGGCTGTATTTTCTTGCTTGGTATATTGACACAACCACCTGTTTTCTATTCCAATGCTTCATCTTCTTTCATATACAGGTGCTGAGGGATAAGCACTAGTGATGAGCGAGCGTGCTCGGATAAGGTGTTATCGGAGCATGTTCTTGTGCTAAATGAGTATTTTAAGCAAGCTCGAAAAAAATGTTTGAGTCGCCGCAGCTGCATTTTTCTTTGCTGTTCTACAGCCACAACACATGCAGGGATTGCCTAACATGTGTTGCGGCTGTCGGAACAGCAGCAAAACATACAGCTGCGGCGACTAGAACGTTTTTTCGAGCATGCTGAAAATACTCTATTAGGACACGAGCATATGCCGATAACACCTTATCCGAGCACGCTCGCTCATCACTAAAAGCACCATTGACATCCAGACAAGTGGCCATGTGGGTTGTCTTCCAGCTTTTCATAGACTCTACACATAAATAGGAATTATTCGGAAATACATAATTTTCGATCTCTCTCCATATACTTATTTGCATGTCATAACATTTTGGTATTTTTATTGTTCTGACATTTTGGTGACTGATCGTTTGCATAAGCAGATAATCGTTTTAATCGATGAACGATGTCATAAGTCACAATGTCATACAACTCTTTATATAGGAGGAGAATCGTGAATGAAATGGTTGAAAAGTGATTGTTACATCATAACATCAAACATCATGCACTGTGTTCACAAATACATATAATCTGAAGTGTTGTGGGATTTTGTTGAAATCCCACAAGTGATACTCTTTATTTGGAATACATGAATTAATGAAGTACTAAACAAAGCTTTAGGTTACTAAAAATATTCCATAATCAGTTTCACTGTCTTATGTAAACAGAAGCATTTGCAATAACAACGACAAACTTTATGGCGCAAATATTTAATCGTTACAATTCTCCAACTGCGACTTAACAGGGCCTTGGTACACGATCATCCAATCACTGAAAGCCATCCTTATTTAGAACTTCTACTTCTCCTTTTTGGTCTAATTGTTGAATAAAGGAACAATTTCTGTGTACATTACAGAATTTCAAAAAATTTTCAAGAATTTTTTTGCTTCCATAAGCGATTTAATGCACAATGAATGAGCTTTTTTCCTCATATTGTTCTTTTGTTCAACCCATTCACATTACACAAGTATTGCGATCGATGGGTCGTTAGCGTTAGAATATGAAGGAATTATCAGACAGTGGCTTTAGTATAAATGTGCTAGGCCTAATTCGGACATCCTTTTTATTCTAGAATGTGAAAAATAAAATGAATTCAATGGTATTGAAACAGATTCTCACTGTTGTTTATTCAGTGTGAATGTTTACCATCTTTGTTTCATCACTATCATATACAAGTAAAAAACTGCTGGAGGTTTCTCGAGCTTCTCAAAGCACTAGGATGCAACTAGTGTGGTGTCTGAGTTTTCCACACATCCATAGACTTTCATTGGAAAATTTGATTAGTAACTTGAATAAAAATAAGCATGTTTTTTTTTTCTTTTCTTTTTTTTTCTTTGTGGACAGTCTGCAAAAAAACGCGTGAACCTAATGGGTAGGTGAAGTATAATAGATTTGGATCAGGTGAGAAGTACGGTATTTAGAGACTAGATGCATGAGGATAGGAAGAGGAAAAATTCTTTTTGTGTTCTGTGTATATCCGATTCTGTGTGTTGGTGGGTCCTGGGGTTATATATACAGTATATATTTACTATTTTAGTTTTTGTATTCTGTACACTGATTGGCCATTGTATTAGATACACCTATCTAGTAGCATATTGAACCTCCTTTGGGTTTCAGAACTTTAGCTTAGGTAAAGGTACCGTCACATTAAGCGACGCTGCAGCGATATAGGCAACGATGCCGATCGCTGCAGCGTCGCTGTTTTGTCGCTGTGTGGTCGCTGGGGAGCTGTCACACAGACAGCTCTCCAGCGACCAACGATGCCGAAGTCCCCTGGTAACCAGGGTAAACATCGGGTTACTAAGCGCAGGGCCGCGCTTAGTAACCCGATGTTTACCCTGGTTACCATTGTAAATGTAAAAAAAAAACAAACACTACATACTTACATTCCGGTGTCTGTCCCCTCGCCGTCAGCTTCCCGCACTGACTGTGAGCGCCGGCCGCCCGTAAAGCAGAGCGGTGACGTCACCGCTGTTACCAGTGAAGACATCACTGGATCGGCGTCACACACGCCGATTCAGCGATGTCTGCAGGAGATCCAGCGACGAAATAAAGTTCTGGCCTTTCTGCTCCAACTAACGATGTCACAGCAGGATCCAGATTGCTGCTGCGTTTCAAACACAACGATATCGCTATCCAGGACGCTGCAACGTCACGGATTGCTAGCGATATCGTTGTTAAGTTGTTCAGTGTGAAGGTACCTTAAGTCCTACAATCCACAACATCCATCCTATGGTATCTGAGGACCCAGACTTTGCCCACTAAACAATCCCCCCATCATTATTTCACATCTACAGCATAAACTATGATTCAACAAAGCCCTGGATTCATCTTAAAAGGCAATGTTATTCCACTGCTCAATTATCCAATTTTTGCACTGAATATTGGCTTTTGTTTCCATTAGACAGCAATTGAACTCAAGCTAGTTGTCTCCAGTTATGGCTTTCCATGCTAAGGAACGATGAGTTGTGCAATCAGGACATGTTAGTAGGAGCACCAGCATTGTAGTTGGCTCCTATTTATTTGACTATGTGTCACCTGTTCGTCAGAATAATGTTTGTATTACTCCTGTGATATTTTTTATCTGACGGGTTGTGTCCACAGTTTACGTCCACAGGATTCCCTTTCTCTGGATGTTTTACAGGATCACACCATTCTCAGTATACTCTTTATACTGTCACGTAAGCAAACCTTGGAAGATTGGCAGAATGTGACTTTGGCTAATGCAGCGTCCTTGACCCTGCCTGGTGACTGATTGCTAGATTCTTCCAATTCTAATGTGGATTCACTTTAAAATTGAGATGCAGAAAATGTACTTGCCTGATTTTATGCCTTTCTCTGGAATTTCAGAACTTAGTTCTTTACAGGGAATCTCCAATCATGAAAGGGCAGGGGACTCTAATTAAGTGACTATTCAGAGTATATGAGAAGATGTCATTATTTTTTTTAATTTTCAAAGTTTTTAGTAACCATAAGTCCACAGTTTTTCCATTATGGTAATGAACCTGGGAACTTTGTATAATTGAAAGTCTCTAGCTACTATTTTCGTCCAATATCCAGTATAATTACAAATTTGTTACTGAATTAAAATATAACTAATTTATATTGTGTATAGTTTTTAGTTTAGTTTTCATCAAAAAATAATATTACAGACCACCAATTGTTTAATCCACAAACTAAGGCTAGGTTCATATTGCGTTAGTGCAATCCGTTTAGCGCCTAGCGCTAGCAGATTGCGCTAATGCAATGTTGTTTTATGGGGTCGCGTTAAACGTCCCAGCTCGGAGATCTGCGAGAGTGGGGAACGGACCTCGGGCGTGCCGCGGACGCTGCAAGCAGCGTCCGCGGCGCGCCACAAAACACCGGCACATCGCCAGCGCGTGCCGAAAATGGCACGCGCTAGTGATGCGCGTCCCCATTGCTGTTAATGGGCGCGCTAACGGACGCGTTGCACGGCGTTAACTTCGTCGTGCAACGCTGTCCGTTAGCGCGGTCACATTAACGCAATATGAACCAAGCCTAATTGAGCTGTTGTAACAAAGCGTAAAGTTACTAGACTGCTAGACACATTTAACATGTTATGACTCACAAGCTCAGGAAAGCATTTCCAAATAACAAAACCATGTCTGACATATAATACATTTATAAAAAAGTAAGATTTTAATCATTTTCTCACTTAACACAAGAACAATTTCCAAAATTTTGACAAGACTGAGTTTCATGGAACATTTTTTTAACCTATTACATTAAAAAATCTTCAGTTTTACTAAAAAACAACTACTGTATTTTGCGGATTATGCATCGGACCACAAAATGCACCCAAAATTTTGGGGAGCAAAATAGGAAAAAATGTTTTATAATAAAATGGTGGTGCATCTAAGGCTACTTTTACACTTGCGTCGTTTGGCCTCCGTCGCAATGCGTCGTTTTGGGAAAAAACGCATCCTGCAAATGTGCCCGCAGGATGCATTTTTTCCCATAGACTTGTATTGCCGACGGATCGCGACGTATGGCTATACGTCGCGTCCGACGTGCACTGGATGCATCGTGTTTTGGCGGACCGTCACGAAAAACGTTCAAGGGAACGTTTTTTTGTACGTCGCATCCGCCATTTCCTACTGTGCATGCGTAGCCGGAACTCCGCCGCCTCCTCTCCGGCACTTTAGAATGGGCAGCGGATGCGTTGAAAAACTGCATCCGCGGCCCATGTTGTGCCGAATTTTCACAACGTACGTCGGTTCATCGCGCTGACGCTTAGCGATGGCCGCGAACCGATGCAAGTGTGAAAGAAGCCTTAGAGTCCTCTTTTACGGTAGCTTACTGGGGGGAGCGGCAGCTGTGGAGCGGGTTCCCAGGAGGCAGGGTCGCTGCTGCAGGAAGCTGGCAGCAGTTGGCAATGCTGAGGGCCCTTGGCTAAGAGGAGGAGGGTATGTTTGGCTGTGCGAGGCTGCAACAGGCTTCTGATTTTCAGAAAATGTAGGGAGACCCCTCACTTCTTATCCTTTTCACTGCAGTGGACCTTGGGTAAATGTTCGCCAGTGGCATTCCAGGCAAGTCAACATGGCTGGCTTTACTTTAATTTTTCAAATAAAAGAAGAAAGATCATGAAGTCAATACTGTTTCGGTACCTGTGATCAGTGGCACCAGAGCAGCGGTTTTGTATCTACACTGGTGATTTACCACACCATAGAAATAGATAGCAAGACGGGGGTAACGTATTGTATCTGGGGTTCTTGTTTATGGCTAATCACACAGATTATGCTGTAGCGGTTGATAAAATATATGGTTGACATATAAGACAGGCTGTAATTGTATTGGGGAAAATCATGTTTTGAGGTCCTTGGCTAGTGATGTATTGATCCAAGTCCTGAGAAATGACATATCATGTGTGTAAATTGTGCTGCGATCACAATAGTTTTGTCACTTCTCTCGCCTATTGAGTAGAATTTTCCCTTAAGCTCTTATATATGGCCTTTGCTTATCGGGAAAAGTGACTGCTATTGCCATAATGGGATCAGTAGGCTAAACTTAGTAACCATGTTTATTAAGATTAAGAATTCCATTACATATTTGGTGCCATTTTAGTAGAAAAGTCTTGCAGCTGCTTCCTCCGATTTTGCAGCTGGGGAATTGAGACACTCATATCTTCAGAATACAGTATGATACCAAGTCTGCATGACTAATAGTTATAATATTGAATTAAACATAGCATATAAAATGCTCCAAAGATAAGTCTTGTAATAGATTTAATATAAAACACCGTGGAATACACTCATGGTATCTGGACAGGCCACATATTGTTGGAAAAATGTAAAATAAATACCTATTCCCATATTATTATACAATCTGTACCCTTCATCTCTAACTTTCCCTTGAAAATTCCAAGCAGGAAGATGATATAAAAAGAACACAATTTATCTAAGTCACAGAACCTTTTTATTGGCTGTATTGACTTGTGGTATAATTGGACTATCTATCTACATCTGACGCACTTTGCTATGTAAGAGCAACAACCAGGGAACCAAGTGAGTGTGGTGTATTAAAACAATTCATACCAGTGGAAGTACAAATCTTGGGAAATACATTTTCTCTTGAGATTAAGTGCACAGGTAAAAGAAGTAATGGTGAAAGCATCTTGCTTGTAAATTCGTACTGGTCCAAGAATCTTGGCATCAGTAAATTGTTAGAGAGAAATAGTATTTCCTAATGGGGATGAAACAGCTTAATTGTCAGAAAAGTCTGGTCTAAAAAAAAACAACATACTCCCAGATGGATAATACAACTGAATTAACAAATCTGAACTGCAAGCTGTCCCCAATTATGCATAGCTGTCACCAGGGATCAGTGGTCAGCATTCCTACATAACTATAGCCACAGCATGTCATAGAATTGCTGTGGGACCTGGAACCTACAGGACAATGTGTGCTTCCAAGGAGCTGATCTGTCCTGACAGCAATCAGGAGAGACTCAGACAATATTGATGTTGGGTTTGGCCCACATGTGGACAAATGCTGTTGTCAGACTGTTAAGACGGCCATAAATGTTATGATATTCCCCTAAGATCATTGTTCTTATCCGAAGTGATATTTTTGAATCACCCTACGAGGACTTTGCTTAGATGGCGAAGTAAAGTAAATGCTATGATGTAGGATTTATCAAATAGCACAGAAGTTAATCTACTGATATGTTCCACTTCAGATAAGTGGGAATGTAGACACTGTATCTTGCTGCTTGTATCCAAAATTCTACTAGTCGTCATGCCCCATGGGAGTACAATTTGTTTTCAAAATTTTGCAGTCATTGGACAGAGATTAGGATGCATTCAGCATGATACAGCATCTGCGATAAGCCTAAGGGGGGGTTTAATCAAGGGGCAGGGCTAAAAAATGTTCCCATTGCTGATTTCCACACTCCTTATATGTGCAGGCACATGTATTATATAGAAAACAGTGGCATGTGCAGAACAGATACCATCAGCGTTATTGTGTTTGGGGTTGCCGGTCAGTGAGAGTGGCAGTGCCAAATATAAATATAGTATTTCTCAAATATTCAGTTATCTAATGCTTATTTATCTGAATATAGCCTAATATTGGTGTCAAATTTACCGATTTATGTGGCTTTTTTGCAAAAAGTAGAAGTGGGGTCCAAAAAGTTTTCTTGCACAGGTTTCCATGCTATGGGTGTCTGCCCTTGCTTTAACTGTCAGTTTTGCTTCATCCTTATTTAATTTAACTTTCGTCAGTCTGCATAATTTTACAACGTTAACAGGCTGCAGAGGTACAATTGTACCTTCATATATATTTTATTGAAATTTGGCCAATATATTCTGGACTAAAACTGCAGAAATTTCAGCCCTCTATGGCTTTTCTAAAAAAAAAAGTTATTGCAATTTTAAAATGAAATAGTTACAATTGTACCTACTCAGCCGGACGAAGGTTAATCAAGAAAGTAAGCTATATCAGCCATTTATAGCATGATATTATTGGTTGTTCCGCTATTTTGTCACCAGGAGCTCATAAAAACACTAAAGGTACCTTCACACTCAGCGACGCTGCAGCGATACAGACAACAAGCCGATCGCTGGAGCGTCGCTGTTTAGGTCGCTGTAGAGATGTCAAACACAGCAACTCCAGAACGATGCAGGAGCGATCCAGTGACGTAAAGGCCCCGTCACACATAGCGAGATCGCTAGCGAGATCGCTGCTGAGTCACAAGTTTTGTGACGCAACAGCGATCTCAGTAGCGATCTCGCTATGTGTGACACGTACCAGCGATCAGGCCCCTGCTGTGAGATCGCTGGTCGTGTCGGAATGGCCTGGGCCATTTTTTGATCGTTGAGGTCCCGCTGACATCGCTGAATCGGCGTGTGTGACGCCGATTCAGCGATGTCTTCGCTGGTAACCAGGGTAAACATCGGGTAACTAAGCGCAGGGCCGCGCTTAGTAACCCGATGTTTACCCTGGTTACCATCCTAAAAGTAAAAAAACAAACGCTACATACTTACCTATCGCTGTCTGTCCTCGGCGCTGTGCTTCTCTGGTCTGGCTGTGAGCGCCGGGCAGCCGGAAAGCAGAGCGGTGACGTCACCGCTCTGCTTTCCGGCCGCTGTGCTCACAGCCAGACCAGAGAAGCAGAGCACCGAGGACAGACAGCGGTAGGTAAGTATGTACTGTTTTTTTTTTTTTACTTTAACGATGGTAACCAGGGTAAACATCGGGTTACTAAGCGCGGCCCTGCGCTTAGTTACCCGAAGTTTACCCTGGTTACCGGGGACCTCGGGATCGTTGGTCGCTGGAGAGCTGTCTGTGTGACAGCTCTCCAGCGACCAAACAGCGACGCTGCAGCGATCCGGATCGTTGTCGGTATCGCTGCAGCGTCGCTATGTGTGACGGGGCCTTAAGGGTTACTCACTTATCGTTCTTACAGGTCGTCACAGGTCGTTAGCTCCATGTAAATCATTGCAGGCATCATTGCTTTTGCTGTCAAACACGAGGATACACGCTGATCTGACGACCAAATAAAGTTCTGGACTTCTAGCTCCGACCAGCGATATCACAGCAGGATCTAGATCGCTGGTGCGTGTCAAACACAAGGAGATCGCTATCCAGGACGCTGCAACGTCACGGATCGTTGTCGTTCTCGTTGGAAAGTTGCTGAGTGTGAAGGTACCTTTACCCCCTTCTTTTCCCAGTTCAGTTCCTGCTGTTGTATCTTACAGTCAAATGAAAGCCAGTTTTTAGGCTCCATAAATTTCTCCCGGAATCCAAATATCCATACCTTTTTGTGAGTTGTGTATATAGTTATATATAATGCACATATATACCTAAAATGTATTTATATTTAAAAAATGGCAGCTTTCTTCTATATAAGTGAAAACAAATAGGATGCAACTATTAGCACATATACAAATAACAATGCCTTTATCAAGTGATCATGAGGTGCAAAGCAGTGACTTTAAATGGCATAATGCAAAGAGGGTCACATAATTAGTGATTATTTCATATATAATACATATAGTACATAGTGAACGTTCAATAGAATATTATGTAACAGTAATTGCAATTAAAAGGTATTTCATTTATGTATACAATAAGTGGAATAGGTGACAAAGTGCATAGTTAGATCAGGTTGTTAAACAAGATATGAGGATAAATTAAAAACATGATTATCGGACTCACCCTACATAAAATCATCCTCCTATGTTATAATCAAAGCACATTTTTTGGCGTCCTGAAGGTGCCACGGCGCATGTACATCACCTGATCAGGCAAAAAGCCAATCAGGCATAGCATCCCTGGAGATCAAAATACTGCATCTGCATCACTTTGATGGATGGCACTCGTCCCCATGTTATTCAATGAGGCGGAGCACGCGTCTGAGGAAAAAAATCACAGTATACTGATTTGCCTCCGAATTGGATTTCACTCACCCATCCGTGTCTATGGGTCTGTGGAAACAAACATTATTCAGTCGTAGCAACTTGCACCTGTTCACACTTGCCTTATTCTGCTTGGAGGTGAAGGTTAGTTTTTTGGTTTACAGGTCCATAGAAAACATTGAAATGCACTTGGATGACATTTTATACATTTTTTTTTAATCACTAAATTCAAGAAAATCGTATCACACTTGCCGCGGCTTCATATCTCACAGCTGTTCAATAGCCACCACACATGCAGGGATTGCCTAACAAACAGGCAATTCCTGCATGTGTTGCAGCTGTCGAACAGCCACTAGACATGTAGCTGCGGTGACTCGAGCATTTTTTTCGACTATGACACTAGCGTGCTCACTTATCACTAGAAGTCATATATCAACACAATCCAGAAACGCTGTCTTATTCTCTGAGCCAATGCTTATTTAAAAAGCACTGAGGCAAAATGGAAAACTGTCAAATGAATCAAAATGTCAAATTCTATACGGAGACGACTGAAGCTGTGTCCTGTGGACTCAATTATACAAGGACCATCCAGCTTGTTAACAGCGCTGAGTTCAAAAGCCTACATTTCTGATGGTACGGGGATGCATTAGTGCCTATGGCATGTACAGCATAGACATGAAAGGCACTATCTTTGCTGAGAAACATATAAAGGTTTTAGAACAAGATATACTCCCATGTAGACAATGTCTATTAAAGGGAAGGGCTTGCATATTTCAACAAGACAATGCTAAACTACATAATGCATCCATCACAACAGCATGGCTTCACAGAAGAAGAGTTTGATGATGAACCGGCCTCATGCAGTCCAGACATTTCATTAGTAAAAAACATTTGGCTCATTATGAAAAAAAAAATCAAAGACCAAGGACTAAGGAGCAGCAACATTCTTACATGACAAGAATGGGACAAGATTCGTCTTCCAAAACTCCAGCAATTGGTCTCCTCACTTCCCAGATGTTAACACAATGGTAGACATTTCCCTGTCACAATTTGTTTGAGATGCTTGGCTGAAATCCATTTCTAAGCAAGTTTATTTTTTTTTCAAAGGAAATAGAAAAATGTCTAACTTTTACCTTCTGATCTGTGCTCCATGTTCTGTTGTGAATGAAATATGGCTATAACAGATTTCTAAATCATTGCATTTTTGTTTTCTTTATATTGTACAGAGTGTACGAACATTATTAGAATTGAGGATGTGTACATATTTATATGTGTGTATACGTTGATACACCCATCCCTTGTAGATTGTGAGCCTTCGCGGGCAGGGACCTCATTCCTCCTGTACCAGTTATGTCTTGTATTGTTTAAGATTATTGTACTTGTTTTTATTATGTATACCCCTCCTCCCATGTAAAGCGCCATGGAATAAATGGCGCTATAACAATAAATAATAATAATACACTGCCGATTTTTGCAGGTTTTCTCACCTGCAAAGAATGGAGAGGTCTGTAATTGTTATCATAGGTACACTTCAACGGTGAGAGACAGTCAATGCAGTCTAATTTGCACGAAATAAGTATTTCATATAATAGAAAAACAGAACTTAATATTTGGTACAGAACCTTTGTTTGCAATTACAGAGGTGAGACATTTCCTGCAGTTTTGACCAATTTTGCTCACACTGCAGCAGGGCTTTTCGGACGCTCCTCCATACAGATCTTCTCCAGATCTTTCAGGTTTCTAGGCGGTCGCTAGGCAACATTGAGTTTCAGCTTCCTCCAAAGACTTCTTAATGGGTTCAGGTCTGGAGACTGACTATGCCACTCCAGGACCTTGAAATGCTTCTTACGGAGCCATTCCTTAGTTATCCTGGCTGTGTGTTTCAGGATATTGTCAGGGAAGGAGGTTGTTGACCAAAATCTCACAATACATGACCCTATCCATTCTCTCTTCAATATGGTGCAGACATCCTGTCGTCTTTGCAGAAAAGCACCCACATAGTATGATTTTTCCCCCACCATGCTTCATGGTTGGGATGGTGTTGTACGCCTCCTTCTTCCAAACACGGCGAGTGGAGTTGATACCAAAAAATTCTATTTTGGTCTCATCTGACCACATGACCTTCTCCCATGCCTCCTCTGGATCATCCAGATGGTCATGGGCGAACTTCAGATGGGTCTGGATATGTGCTGGCGTGAGCAGGGGGACCTTGCATGCCCTGCAGAAATTTAATCCATGATGATGTAGTGTGTTACGAACGGTAATGTTTAAGACTTTTCATGTTAGAGTTTAGATTCTGTCTCTCAAAGTTGAAGTGTACCTACAATAAAAACTACAGACCTCTCCATTCTTTTTAGGTGGGAAAACCTGCAAAACTGGCAGTGTAGTGGATACTTATCATATAATCAATAAATGCTGGGGAAACTGTATGATTCATCATCAATAAACAATGAAAAAGTTTAGCCAAAATTAATGGAGAAATCTTATATCTGTTCGACCAATTGAAAGCCTTTCTGCTGTGCATAACACATGATTTTTGTAACAACAAATACTTTTTTACAATGCAGGAATTGAACTCTGAAGGTCTGTGCTGGCAATTTGGGAGCTTTGAGGCACCAGACAGGTTCTTTTTACGCATAGAAATCCATAAGATCACATTTTTGTATTGGGGAAATATTTAATCTTACAGGAAGGAATAGCGGCATTAAATTCATGTGTATAGTATAAAACCAGTTACTTTGAGGTAGTAAATGCTTGAAGTGCAAATATCAAAGACACCATATACCCACACAACACAGCCACATTCTGCAATTATGTTTGTTCATAAATTCAATATCACCATGATGAAAACAAGGTTCTATTGCAGCTTTGTATTATGAAGTTCTGCCTCCTTAAAGAGGAGAGAAGAGAGAGGAAGAGCTTTGCGTTAGCTTTTAGGTGAATGACTTAATAGATTTTACAACATTCTAGGCTTGTATTACACAGCAATTTGACCCAGCTGCTGCGGAAAGTACGCTGTACAAATGTATTCTTTTGATGCCCACCATGACAGCACCATTTGTTTCTCCTGCCAGCCAATGCCATTTCAGGATCCCCTAATAATAAAAACACTTGCACCTGCCATCATCTCTCAGTGTTGTCCTCCGTTAGAAGATACATGTGAACTCAGTAGACGCTTCCTCGTCTTGTGCTGAGTAGGAAATTCTTGTAGAACGGATCTGTGACAAATAAATTCTGCAGGAAGAAACGCAAGCATCTCTGTGGCTCCAAACATCTCTGTATGTCCAAATTCTAAAATGTCAAATTGTATAAATTTTGTTTCCTTACATTTAAATCTGTTACTATGTATTATTTAAATGAGAATAAAAAACTTCACAAAGGTCTTCAAGAGTCAGACATCTCAGAGAAAAAGTAATCTCCTTGCACATTCTAGCCTATCATAGCTCCGCTTTACTTTTCCAGTTCAGTTTAAAAGTTAATTCTCGGTGCTGACGCCATTCTAGCAGTGTCGGCACTCACTCTCCCAGGGCTCACATTACATGTTATGTCTTGCAAGCCCTATGCCTTCACTCTCCCCGCCATCAGACGAGTCAGATATCAAGAGGAAGTCAGAGCTGTGGCTGGCCGATCTCTTCCTCTTGATGTCTGATAGTCTGATACAAAGAGGCTGCACTATACTGTGTGAGGAAGGCTGCGCTATACTATGTGTGGGAAGGCTGCACTATTCTGTGTGTTTGGGGCTGCACTATACTGTGTGTGGGAAGGCTGCACTATGCTGTGTGTGGGGAGGCTGCATTATACCGTGTGGGGGCTTCATTATACTTTGTGTGGGGGGAGGATGCATTATACCGTGTCTGTGAGGGAGGCTGCATTATACTGTGTGTGTGGGGGGCTGCATTGTACTGTGTGTGTGGAGGCTGCACTATACTGTGTGTGTTTGTTTGTGGGGAGGAATTATATACATTCTGTGTGTAGGGGGGCTGCATTATACTGTGCGTGGGGGGCTGAATTATACTCTGTGGGCTGCATTATACTGTGAGTCTGCGGGCTGTATTATGATCTGAGGGGGCTGCAGTATACTGTGAGGGGCCTGCATTATACTCTGGGGCTGCATTATACTCTGATGGGGCTGCATTATACGGTGTGTGGGGGGGCTGCATTACTCTCTATGAAGGGGGCTGCATTATGCTCTGAGGGGGGCTGCATTATTCTCTACCAAGGACCATGGGGAGTACATAATACTATATGGGACCTCAAAGGGAAAAAAACTCCAAAGTAAATGTGACGCTAAGCACCTACGGATTTTTTAAAATGCATCCACTTCAAGTGAAAAATGGTAATAAAAATTCATTTATTTTCTCAAAACAAAAAAATAAAATATATTTGTAAAATAGTAAAATATTTTTAAAAAACAGTACAACGCGTTTCAATTGCTATTTTTACAGTGCAGCCTTCATCAGGTAGAAAAAAAACAAAAAAACAAAAAGAACAAACAATACAATAAGCACTATAAAATGATGTTATAACCTCCAAGTTCTCTTATTTATGAGGGTTCCTAGAAGGGATTAGCAGGGCGGGACTGGGGATCAGGTTCTCCTTTCCTGATAACTAGCTACATGGCAGCCTCTAAAGAGACACATTTTTCTTATATATATAAAAGAGCAGTTTAGTACTTCTATTCTATCCAAAATGAGCTTTTAAATACATGGTATTACACTGTTACGAACAAACACAACATTAAAAATATAGGTATATACACAATCATAAATATGATTCACTCCAATACCTCATCAATTCCACTACTATCAATTCATCCCATAAAATACATTAAAAAAAACGAAACAAACGAAAAAAAAATATATAAAAAAAAGAAAAAGGAAATTTTTTTTGTTGTATTGACCCATGCGCAATTGACTGAGCTATTTATGACAAACCCTTACACATTCTCTACTACATCAACATCATTAAGTCCATTTGGATAAAGGCTTTGTAACCTATATATCCAATATGTCTCCTTGCGGTTTAATAATTTGTTCCTGTTATTAGCCCCTTTTGGTATATGTTCCAATGGTGTGACCGTAATGCAGAAGCATTTATTGTGCTTCAGCAGGAGATGACGGGACAGACTATGTTTAATCTGCCCGTTCTTTGCATTATAGCGGTGATTATTCATCCGGGCACTCAATTCCTGGGAAGTTCGTCCCATGTATTGGAGCCCGCATTTGCAAGTCACTACTTAGATGACAAAATATTTTACAAATATATTTTATTTTTTTATTTTGAGAAAATAAATGAATTTTTATTAACATTTTTCACTTGAAGTGGATGCATTTTAGAAAATCTGTAGGTGCTTAGCGCCACATTTACTTGGAGTTTTTTCCCTTTGAAATCGCCACCTATGTGGATCTGAAGCAGGATCAACACATAGTTCTCCAAAGTGAGCTGCACACCTTATTGGATTATACTACATACGAAGAAGAGTTGCCTAAAGAATTGATTCCTTGAGAATCTCAACGTGCATTTCTTACCGATAGAAGGTGAGCATAACTACAAGTAAAAGAAATGTTTTTAATTTGTTGGTAAAAACGTATTGCGCTCAGAGGAAGCGCCGCACTTGTCTCTTTTTTTCCCCCCTCTTTCCCTAAACCAGGGTATTTCTCAAGACTATATGGGACCTGCATTATACTGTATCAAGGATTATCTGTCCCCATCCTTCTTCCTCAGCCACAGTAAAGAGGCCGGGAAACAAGCGTCAAGCGACTAAATTATTGTCGATAATGCTAGATTAATGGCCTGAACTCAGTGCATGTAAATACAGCTGAAATGTGTCTGTGTGATGGAGCATTTGGAGCCCCAGTTTAAACTTTTGCCCATGGCTTCGCTTTGTCTAAAACCGGCCCTGGACACAAGGTGGGGAGAGTGAAGGTGAAGGGCTCACATGACATAAAAATGTCATGTGAGCCCTGGAGAGCAAGTGCTGACACTATATTCTTTATTTTTATATAGCGCTAACATATTCCGCAGCGCTTTACAGTTTGCACACATTATCATCACTGTCCCCGATGGGGCTCACAGTCAGAATTCTCTATCAATATGTCTTTGGAATGTGGGAGGAAACCGGAGTACCCAGATGAAACCCATGCAAACATGGGGAGAACATACAAACTTCTTGCAGATGTCCTTGGTGGGATTTGAACCCAGGACCACCGTGCTGGAATGGCGCCGGCACGAGTATAAGTGTTATTTAACGGAGGGCAAATGTGCTGATTGAGAAGGGGTTGTCAGAATAGTGGACATTCCCTTTAGGCTATGCTTTTCTGTGTTAAACCTATATGGCTGAAATCATGCAGCCAGTGACTGAAGTAGCATATATCAACTGTCAGGTTCCCTTTAAAAAAATGAATGCTAACATGTGTTTGGTTGCTATGGAAACAAGGCCTCTTCTTTGATACATTTTTGATACCTAAAATCCAACCTAAGCCTCAATTCAGTAGACTGAAGTGCACCACCATGCAAATGAAAGAATTTATGCTTAAAGAGGCCTCCTGGAGCGAGAGAATACTAATACCACCCAAATATTCACAAAATATGCAGTGCTGATCCCTTCTTGAAATGTCTTGGGCTTGAGTTTCATTGCAGATCCACGCTGCAATTTAACACGTCACACACATTAAATGCCAAGCACAACAAACAACCTTGAGATGCCTCACTTAGTGAAAGCCCATGGGGTGTGAGGATGAGCGCAGATTAATATTCAGATACAGTGTACATTTTTATTTTGTGCCAGATTGGCCTGCGGCATGGTGATGACAAATGTGTTTGCCAGCACTGATTATATTCAAATTAGAAACAATGTTTATTTGGACCGTTGTCTACATATTCCACACTTATAAAAGGGTGAGAGCGGATGATAATTCTTCTGGCATGTTATTTTGCAAAATCACCACAACCCTCGTGTGACATGTATTGTGTTAGTCGTGGAGTGAAGGCAGCAATGTCTACGGTTGGTTTACTGTAACAATGAAGATTTCTAAGAGAATATCAACAAAATTGTAAACAATAGATTATTTAGGGTTTTACACCGGTCTACAGCACAAAATATATTTGGTTTATGTGCTTGAAATAAAAAGTAATCCTCGGCAAGAAAGTTAAAAAAAAGAACATTAGTAACTTTATAGTTTGATAGTAGAGATGATTTCAAATGTAATCTTCAATGATGCAAGCAATTGTGCATGCCTGGACCTAAATCAAAATCAGAGAGTCATTGTACCGTATATACTCGCGTATAAGCCGACCCCCCTAATTTTGCCAAAAAACTGGGAAAACTTAATGACTCGAGTATAAGCCTAGGGTGGGAAATGCAGCAGCTACTGGTAAATGTCAAAAATAAAGATAGATACCAATAAAAGTAAAATTAATTGAGACATCAGTAGGTTAAGTGTTTTTGAATATCCATATTGAATCAGGAGCCCCATATAATGCTCCATAAAGTTTATGATGGCCCCATAAGATGCTCCATATTAAAATATGCCCCATATAATCCTGCATAAGGGTTAATAATGGCCCCATAAGATGCTCCATAGACACATTTGCCCAATATAATGCTGCACAGATGTTGATTTTGGCCTCATAAGATGCTCCATAAAGATATTTGCCCCATATAGTGTTGCACAAACCTTGATTATGGCCCCATAAGATGGTCCATACAGAAACTTGCCCCATGTAATGCTCCACAATCGTTAATTATGGCCCCATAAGATGCTCCATAAAGATATTTGCCCCATATAGTGCTGCACAAAAGTTATGGCCCCATAAGATGCTCCATACAGACACTTGCCCCACATAGTGCTGTGCAAACGTTATGGCCCCATACAGACACTTGCCCCATATAGTGCTGCACAAACGTTATGGCCCCACAAGATGCTCCATACAGACACTTGCCCCATTTGCTATTGCTGTGATAAAAAAAAATCACATGCTCACCTCTCGCTCAGGCCCCCGGCACTTTCAATATTCCACGTCACCATGCCCTCTGACCTGAGCGTCACTGCAGAAGACGCTGAAGATGGAGCAGCGCCGGAACGGGGAGCAGGTGAATATAGCACAGCGCAGCTCTCCCCCTCCCTGTTATACTCACCTGCTCCTGGCGCGGTGCAGTCCTTGTTTCCCCGGCGCTGCAGCTTCTAACTGTACTGAGCGGTCACCGTTACCGCTCATTACAGTAATGAATATGCCGCTCCACCACTATGGGAAGTGGAGCAGCATATTCATTACTGTAATGAGCAGTACCATGTGACCGCTAAGTACAGTTAGAAGCTACAGCGCTGCATTGGCTGCATGAGTAATGAGTTTTGAAAGATAAATTATGATTAGTACAGATGTGAAGATGGAAGTTTAGTTAAATGTCGACTACACAATGCAAGGATTAAAAACAAGCCACAATCTTGGGCCTCATTTACACTAAAGAGGTTTTGTTAGCTCTTCTGAAAGTGTTAGCAAATATTTGTATTCCTCATGATATTACAATTCTTGCACATCTTTTTTTAACTCGACATTGTTATTCCTAGAAATCTATGAAAAAATTGACAATTCGATATTACTAGTTCAAGATGTGTATCAGTCTGACACTGTCCAATTAGTGCTTGTATTTTTAGACTCTGTAGCGACACACCCCATTGACAAAGGGAAGTCAATTTATTTATAAATATATAGCAAAAATAAAAGAGGAACAGGACAATGCAGAGTTTTAAGAAAATATATTCCAGAACGGTTATTTCATGGGGTATCAGGTACACACGTCTCAGCACGCGACTAGGGGTGCGCCTGCAAGGATTAATTTCCTCACACTCAATTCAACACTCTCTGTTCTAGACTATAAAGTGAGCATAAATCACACCCTGACATAGTTCACATACCTCGGTTACTTAACATGCTTCCACCACTCACCAATTCACAGGGTGATGAGTCCCCGAAATAAATATATTACTGTCAGACAATCAAAAAGGGCCACACACTCTCTGAAAGGCTATGGATTCTTTAGTGCATAAAATTACCAGACTTATTAAAGTTTTTAAGCTTTAATATAAAAAATACAGTACGTACAAGGAAAGATATAAAAAGGTAATGATAAACTTACACACAAATATGAAAACAGTTATAAAATAAAAAGGGAGCAATTACAGAAATACCTATTGTTGTTCTGCTTCCTTGGAGGAAGGATGCAATTAATTATGGATCACAAGCAGCCTGGGCAGCCTTCACGTGAACAACTTTCTTTTTTGACACCCAGCTTTTTATAGTCTCCTGACCACAGGGTCATATTTCCAGACCTGGATCGGCCCATTTAAAAGTTGCTGTTTGTGACCGCACAATGGACTAATTTATAGCCTTGTATTTCAAATATCCTGTGTCTCTCCCGCTCTGCTCTATACATTAAATAGGAAATATTGCAGACAATTTGTCTCCCTTTGAAGCTCAGGGTCCAGGAGCTCAGGTGCCATGTTTGACACCTCCAGTGAAAACCTCTTTATATTTTCATTACTGGTATATTCAGTTTCTCCATTTTGTCAACTAAATGTAACCCTACTACTGTTATACTTTTCCCCTACTGATGATATATTTCCTTCACATGGGGTATACAATTATTGACTGAAACAAACATGTCAAAAATGTGAACATGTCCTCTCTAAGTTTAGTTAATCAAATATGGCATGAGCATGTAGTTCAGATGTATTGTTAAGCCAGAATCACACGTCTATTTTTTTTTTCTAATTTTTGGTCCGCGTCTTAATTTTTATAATCCTTGTATTTCTTTTTTATCAGATGAAAAAAAAATGGTAACGATTTTCCAAAGCTGTTCTTATTATTTTATTATTATTATTGTTATTTGTTAATATAGCACCATTGATTACATTTTGCTGGTCCATGAGAAAGGGTTACATACAAGTTACAGATATCACTTACAGTAAGCAAACTAACAATGACAGACTGATACAGAGGGGAGAGGACCCTGCCCTTGCGGGCTTACATTCTACAGGATTATGGGGAAGGAGTAAGTAGGTTGGGGGTTGCAGCAGCTCCGGTGTTGGTGAGGAGGCAGCGGGGTCAGTGCAGGATGTAGGCTTTCCTGAAGAGGTGGGTTTTCAGGTTCCGTTTGAAGGATCCGAATGTGGTTGATAGTCGGACGTGTTGGGGCACAGAATTCCAGAGGATAGGGGATATTTGTGAGAAGCCTTTGAGGCGATTAGGTGAGGAGCGAATAAGTGTGGAGGCAAGAAGGAGGTATTAGGAAGACCGGAGGTTACGTGAGGGAAGATATCGGGAGATTAGTTCGAAGATATATGGAGGAGACAGGTTATGGATGGCTTTGTAAGTCAGTATTAGTAATTTGAACTGGATACGCCGAGGGAATGGGAATCTTATAAACTACTCAGTGAAAAATGGACAGCATGCAAATGATACACTGATGGCATTGATTATTTTCACTGTCCTTTTCACTTTAGTGGAAAACTTTGATTAGCAAATGTATCAAAATCATTTTTTGTGGATCATCTATTCCCCCCAAAAAACACGTGAATATACCAATTATTATTATTATTATTATTGCGCCATTTATTCCATGGCGCTTTACATGTGAGGAGGGGTATACATAATAAAACCAAGTACAATAATCTTAAACAATACAAGTCATAACTGTTACAGGAGGAGTGAGGACCCTGCCCGCGAAGGCTCACAATCTACAAGGGATGGGTGAAAATACAGTAGGTGAGGGTAGAGCTGGTCGTGCAGTGGTTTGAAATGAGTCTGTTAATTTAGTGCCGTTAAAAAAACTTACAAAACACACACAACAAAAACTGATCCTCTGATTTTGTCATGTAACCTTCTTCCTGTCTATTTCTTCTACACTAAGATTTTTTTTTGTTTTTTCATGGTCAGGCAGATATCTGCTCACAGTTGACCAAATTTGTTTGAATGTGCATTTATTCCATGTTGGTAAAACAAACATGGGGTTATAGACTCACTTGCGCTGTGGTCCGGTCCAAGGGGTGATGATGTTCTTGGTCCGGCGCCTCCCATCTTCTTACTATCGCTGTCCTCCTTCTTGCTTCGTGCAGATGAGGCATCCCTGCTTCATACACACAGTCTCCTCGGCATTGTGCTGGCGTACTTCTCTGGTCTGTTGAGGGCAGACCAATTTACTGCAGTGGACATATGCCGGGGCTCTTTGTCCTTTCCCGGTGGGTGCGCACTGCAGTACTTTGTTTTCAACAGGGCAGAGAAGTGAGCCTGCGCAGAAGCGCGATTCCATGGAGACTGTGGATGACGCAGGGCATGCCATCCTCAAGAAGCAAGAAGGCAATCGTAAGAAGATGAGAGGCACTGGTCGAAGAACATCGAAAACCCTCTGACCGGACCACCCCGCAGGTGAGTATAATAAAATTAATTTTTCTTCTCTTACAGGTCAGGTGCGGGGCTTATATACAGCATAATAGAATGCTGTATATCAGCCCTGAAAGGTGGTGGCTGTATCTCATATCGGCCTAACCTGGTGGCAGATTCACTTTAAGTCCCTATACTTAGTCCAAGATACATTGGAAGTTGGTATTAATCTTTACACATGCCACACTGAATCCCCACTAAGATTGCTCCATTTTATAGAAGTTTCAGATGCCAGGTGGGTCAATTAAACCTTCCCAATTGCTTTTACTTGAAGATGGTGAAGGCTTGAACAGTGTGTGCTTATTTCTCTGTGAGCTCTTGCCAACTGCATAGCTGTAGGATTATATGTGACGTCTGAGATCCTGGTCTTGGTCAACACACTTTAAAATCCTGTCTCTTGGCCAAGATGACCATAGTATATGTTTATTTATTTTATAACAACAGGCAAATGCAAAATAAACCTTCTAAACAATTATGACTTTTTTTTTTACTAGACTTCTGAAAAACAAATTGCTGTATGAAACAGGTGATAGTTTTATACTTTTATCAATATTCTCATTTTATCCATAAGTCGAAAAGGAAACATTGTTCACATTCAGTGAAAGTAACAAGTCAGTGTCCATTCAGAGAAATTCTTGTAAATAATTAAAAGTTTACTTATGATGACCGCTGGATTTCATCTTTACACATTGGATCTGAAAACACTGCTTGTTAATAAAGCAGTAGTTTTAGGTTACAGTTCAGAAAAAGCAGTCATGTGTCAGGGTTAACACTTTCTAGCTTTGATGACTTGTGTTCTTAATTTTTCACCAATTGTCTTCTAAGCAGGCTCTGTCTTTAGTTTATAGTTCTCTCTGATCTAGTGTACACATTATATGTAGACATGAGAGATTCCTGCTGTCCTGCCTTTATGTAGCACAGCAACATGGAAGAAATTATATTGCAGTACTGAGCACTGTAGCTGTTAATCCAGCACTGGTGTGAGATTTAACACTTTCTAGAAAGGCACAACACTGTCTCTCATCTTTTTTCTTACAGTCCTAACCCTTGTTGTCTATAGACTTCAAAAAGCAGCCAATTCCTCCATGAACTCTTTTTTCTTAACGTCTATAGCAAGCCAGATTTTAGCTGTCTTTCAGTGAATGATGAGGTCAAAAGTCAGTAAAACGACAAAAGGTGGCTCATAAGTGGAGAAAGAACATGTCACCAATAAGCTATATTACAACATTTCTTATATTTCCTTGAATTTGGGATTCATGCAAAGTTGGCTAAGATAATAAAGACATAAAATGCATTACACATTTAATCATAGTATTTATTATATGGTTTAAAGGGGTTGTTGATTACTGGATAACCCTTTTTTTAATCAATATATAGCACAATAAAAACAATGTATAGTCAACTCCCATAGCGGCGCCTTTCCTGCAATGTCAGGGCTGCAGTTCCCGGCAGATGACATTGTTAGGTTACATGACCACTGCAGCCAATCAGTGTCTACAGTTTGAGTGTAGATCATCAATATTCCATCAGAATGGACTTTTCAATCTGACAAAATAGTACAACAAAAACTGATCAGCTGATCAGGTGCTGATTGACTCAAGCAGTCACACAATAATGTTATAACACCCGCTGACACTGCTGGAATGGCGCCGCTGTGGGAGGTGCGCATACATTATTTCTATTTTCTATGGGGCCCTGATTTGATTAAGCAGGGCTTATTAAGTAGTGGACAACGCCTTTAATAATTCAAAGAGTGCAGTACAGTGGGAAGTCAGACAATAAAAGAAAGCTGATGTCTTAATGAGGACAGGAAGATGTTAGGCCTTTTGGCATGTCGCTGATGACTGTGGATATGATTTTGTTAACTAATGCTTATTTTTATATTGCTTAAAAGAAATGGCTCACACTTTATGTATCGCCTAAGGATAAAGCTGTGCCCTTATGTAAGAGTTCATGCAAGATAATGGGAGATGAACAAATAATGTGTGCTGTTTAGCAAGAAGCAAGAACACAGAGTATGTTGAAATATTTTTATTTATTTCAAAGATTCAGTTCTTTCTGTCACTAATGATGGATGCTCAGCACATCATTTTTTTTCATTCTTTTATTTCTGAACCCAGCAGATGATTTTTTCTTTTGCTTTGCTCGCATGGGTTAGTATAGTATCACAATTGTATGGGGAGCCTTTAATCTATTAGAAACTCACATTTTCTATAGAGTTGGCATGCTGTTATTTCTTTTAGACTGAATATAACAAGCCTTTTTCTAAAACTTCTGACAGCTGTACTACTAAACTACAAAAATGCCAATTCTGACTCCAGCTATCCCATTCTAATGAATATATTATGTACTGCAGGAAGTACAGAACTGCCAGTACATGTACAGCACACCTTGTAGAGAGAGAGATAGATACGGTAATAGATTGCTAGATAGATCCATAGATATGGGATTTTCCTATTATCAGTAGGGATGAGAAAACACATGGAAGTTTGGGTTCTGGTACACCACACTAACTTTATTCCAAAGTTTGGTTTGGTTACTAGAACTGCACCCAAACTTGTTCCAGAACCCGAACCCCATTGAAAACAGTGAGGACCCAAACTTTTATTGTCTCTAGACAATGTCTCTCTCTCCTGCAACGGACTTTCCCAAGAATTCCAAACATTGCAAAGGATTTCCAGGAGATGTCCGTGTTTGACGTTTAGCACCGGACACTAACTGTTCTGTAAACCCCTACCTTTTAAATTAGGGTTCGATCATCAGTCATTTACCTATATAGATATAGCAATTCTTGCTTCTTAGTGCCCTATTGACTAGGTATTCTTGTCAGTATTTAGAAGACTCTCTAACACATGTATTATGCCTTATATTTTTGTCATTCATTGTATACAGGTGGATAAGATGGATTGTAATGGCAGCAATATGTCGGGCTGGAGTTGGCTTCATGATAAAACGGCAATGTACTGAGTAGGAGAGATAAATGGGTTTGATTATTACGAAGCTAAGGTAGACAGAGATGGCCTTTCTGACCCACTCCTAGCTAATAATAATGATAATAGAAATAGGTGCAGGTTCTTCCGGTGATGTACTCAGAGCAGCATAACCTCCCTCGCTAACTACATCTCGTCTCGATAATTGATGATGTGAAATTTCCAAGGTATTAGAGATACTGTAAATTTCTGAAGGTTCACTAGGAACAATTGTGGTTACTCCATATGTTTATGGTTTATATTCTGAATGTTTGCCTTAGTTAGCATTTGCAACAGCAAACATTTATGTTGCGTTTTTTTTTTGTAACACGTCTATGCTTTTTAGATCATATTGGTGTAGAAATGTAGAGAGTAGAGACCAGTGCATGCATTAAATGATAGTGATTAAAACTGTAAGCCAGTCAGAGGCGTAGCTACAGCTTTTGCCGCCCGGGGCTGTTCCCGAGTTTGGCGCCCCCCCCCCCCCCCGGCTCAATACACACAAAGGTTACCAAAAATGGTTTTCCTGTTTTGTAGAACTTAAACTGGGCCTAATGGTGTCACCCCCACATGCCAAACCTGTGACTTAATACCACCACACCATGACCAGACCACATAGTGACCGAATAATACTACATACAAGGGACAAATACCACAACACCATTTCCAGACCACATATTACCACCACATAGTGACTGAATACTACAATACTGATCAGTAATAAAAAAAAAAACACAATACTATCACCATAAGTGCCAGTATTCACAGGAGATCTGTACTTAGTATGCAGTGTCTGTGTAGAGGTAATATAGAGATCACTGGTGGTATTATACACAGGAACTCTGTATATAATGTATGGGTAATACAGTGATCACTGGTGACATTGTACACAGGACCGCTGTATATAGTATACAGTGTATAGTGTCAGTGTATAGGTAACACTGACTCACCAGTGACGTCTCTAGGTGAAGTCCTTCATCTTTCATCCAGCACAGACCGCCATCATTCCTTCCAGCCAGGACTCGTCTCTGCAGGAAATAACACAGTTATCTCGAGCTCCGCTTGCAGAACACATTACTTAATTTTTCACAACTTCTACATTACACCACATGAAGACAAAAAGGCGATATAGTGTCACTCTGCACAATAACAGTACCGCCCCCCCATTTAAAACAGTATACTCAAAAAATAAAATAAATACATCACTGCAGTAATAATATCCCTTAATTAGCCCCTATGGTAACACTATTCCCCACCCTGGCCCCGTTTATCTCATTCCTGGCTCCAGCCATATGTTCTCGTATCCTGCACTCATGACTATCCATTCTACCCCATATGATCTCCCCATCCTGCCCCACCAGCCTCCATCGTATCCGTCCTGCCCCATGATCCAATCCTGCCCCGTGTCTCCAATCATGCCCCAAGTCCTGCCCCCAGTGTGTCCAGCAATCTGCCCCAGTGTGTCCAGCATATTACCCCCATGTTGTCCAGCAATCTGCCCCAGTGTGTCCAGCATATTACTCCCAGTGTGTCCAGCAATCTGCCCCAGTGTCCAGCATTGCCCCAGTGTGTCCAGCAATCTGCCCCAGTGTCCAGCATTGCCCCAGTGTGTCCAGCAGTCTGCCCCAGTGTGTCCAGCATATTACCCCCAGTGTGTCCAGCATATTACCCCCAGTGTGTCCAGCATATTACCCCCAGTGTGTCCAGCATATTACCCCCAGTGTGTCCAGCATATTACCCCCAGTGTGTCCAGCAATCTGCCCCATGGTCTCCTGTATTGCCCCAGTGTGTCCAGCAATCTGCCCCATGGTCTCCTGTATTGCCCCAGTGTGTCCAGCATTCTGCCCCATGGTCTCCAGTATTGCCCCATTGTGTCCAGCATTCTGCCCCATGGTCTTCAGTATTGCCCCAGTGTGTCCAGCAATTTGCCCCATGGTCTCCAGTATTGCCCCGGTGTGTCCAGCATTCTGCCCCATGGTCTCCAGTATTGCCCCAGTGTGTCCAGCAGTCTGCCCCAGTGTGTCCAGCATATTACCCCCAGTGTGTCCAGCATATTACCCCCAGTGTGTCCAGCATATTACCCCCAGTGTGTCCAGCATATTACCCCCAGTGTGTCCAGCAATCTGCCCCAGTGTGTCCAGCAATCTGCCCCATGGTCTCCTGTATTGCCCCAGTGTGTCCAGCAATCTGCCCCATGGTCTCCTGTATTGCCCCAGTGTGTCCAGCATTCTGCCCCATGGTCTCCAGTATTGCCCCATTGTGTCCAGCATTCTGCCCCATGGTCTTCAGTATTGCCCCCAGAGTCAGACATAAAGAAAAAAAAAAAAAAGTAAAATCCTCACCTCTCCCGTTCCTAGCGCAGGTCCGATGCAGTCAGCGTCTCTCCGGCTCTGCGACGCTCAGGACAGAGAGGCAGAGCGGCGCGCACAGTAGTGACGTCATCGCGCCCTCTGCTCTGAGACGTCGCAGAGTCAGAGGACGCTGCAGCTGCCGGCGCCGCAGGAACCAGGAGAGGTGAGTATTAGAGCGGGGGGCGGGGGCCCAGGGGCGGGGGGAGCCTGGTCGTGGCGGCAGACGGCGCCGCCCGAAGATTTAAAGGGGCGTCTTTTTTTTTTTTTTTTTTCTTTCTCCTGCAGCGCCGGCCGCCCCCCGCATTGTGCCGCCCGGGGCGGACTGCCCCCCCCGCACCCCCCTTCCTACGCCACTGAAGCCAGTACTGGCAAGTGTAATAAAATCCAGAGTTTGTTAGATCCTCTTGAAAAGTATCCAAGATAAGTAATAGCATAGGAAAGCAGCACGCAAAACTTCAGACGTTAATAGCAGGTTATGCTCATGGCATGCTCAGGTTGCACATCTGCGAGAGCTGGCTTACATTTTGGAAAGCTACTGCTTGCTGAGAAACCCACCTAGTAGGTGAGCTGATTGAACTTTTCTTCTCTCTTATCACTTTAGATGATAGTATACAATTGAAGAGAGTAAAGTATGCTGGTGCAACCTGCTATAGCCATAGTCCAATAGCAAATAACAAGTTACTAATGATACTATCAGCTCACCACTGCAAAGAGAGATACAAATTGACCTCCTTTCAACAATGTTTGGTAGTTTCTAGGCCGGTGTCCTTGACTGAATGCACCAAATAGAGAAAAAAGTTAGTCTCCGGCACTGTAGGAAAAGGTGAAAACTTGTATTTATTGAGTAACCATCTCAAAATTCATAAAAACCTAGTGGGGAATGAAAAAATAAACATATGGCATGCTTACCTGTTACCGACTCCAAAAAATAAGATTAGGAACTTTTAGGGGTCTGAAAAACTGTACGTGTATTTTTCATTACTTCACTTGGATTTTATGACTTTTTACTGAGATGGTTATTCAATAAAGACAAATTTTTACCTTTTCCTACAGCGCCGGACATTAACTTTTTTCTCTATCTGGGGCACTCAGCGAGGTTAGTCAATAAAGACAGATTTTTACCTTCACCTACAGTACCAGATGGCAAAACTTTTCTCTATGTGGCACATATCAGGAAGCCCATCTCATCCTAATAAAGCATTTGTGCACATTGGGTGAGATTGGCGGCTTTATGGCATGGCATAATTGGTATCTGGTGACATGCCGATTCACTATGACTTTTATTGGACATGCTAGCAAATATTACAGCCATGCTAGTGAGCATTACTCTCTTAATTTGTATTCTGCCCTTTCTACTCTCTCTATTCTGCATTTTCTATAATATTTTGTGATTGCTTTTGCAGTTAATTCGAACATCAGATTTCCCATCATCTTCTTTTGTGTAGATTCTTCTCTTAATTTTGTCTATTTGTCTTTTATTGATGATTCAATAATTACAATGGTTAAGTACCTTTTTGGTCTGGCATATTTTCTCTATAGAGGAGTTGTGCATATAAATATGAGTTGGACCCCTGAGAAGGTAAGAGATTGTAATTGGGGTCATGTCAGTGTAGAGTATTGTACACGGGGCAGCATGAACCAGACTTTTCTTTTGCGATTCATGAATCCACCACAGAGACTAAATAAATTGTTAAAGTTGCAAGCTATAACAGCAAGTGCACACGCCGTGTTCTTCTTTGACCCTTGGTCAGCAGCAGGAGCTTGTAGAGCTGTTATGTGGCAGCTCTCGGGAGATTGAGAGAGGTCATTGGAATAAAATGTGTTCTAGAATGAAAAGGTAAAATTTCTTGATTTGCCAAGTACAGTGAATCTGGTGGCAGTTGCACCATTTGAAAGAGGAATAGAGGTTTCCTTCAATATTTCATGTAAAAGTTGACTACCAATAAAGTTTCTCTTACAGCAGTTTCTCCAGGATGCAAGCAATTACAGAGTTCAGCCTTTTCTCTCTCAGCAACCCTTCATGTCAAGTGATTGCTCAGTTATTTTCCAACAGAAAGCAGCAGCCTTTTTTTCACATTTATATCAAGGTATTCATTATATACCGCCGACTTTTCACCTTCTCAGGAAATTCAAGGGTAAATGTAGTAATTTAGCCTTTACTTTAAAACTTTTTATTTTTTTTGCCTGTGGTCTGTGTTTTCATTTTAGTTTGCTCAATGTTCCTTTTGTTTGTTCCAATATTTCATCTCAAATGTTGCTCAAAGTTACCCACAATAAATTTATTTTTCTTCAAGGTCTGTAAAGTTAATGAGACCTGTGTACCATCATAGGCAAACATTTACGGGGGAGTCATGGGAACATAGCTGTCGGACAACAATTACTCTAGGTGAATAGGCCACTTTTAACTAAAACTTCACTTTGCGACTGATAAAACCATACAAAATGTACCAGAGAGCAAATTTACAATATCTGAAAAATAGCTAGGTTCCATTTTTTTCTGTGTGGTAACCTATTTTTTAGTTCAGGATTTTGTCTAATTTGTGGCGAGAGTCTAAGATGCAGTGTTGGATTGGGTTGGCAAAAGTCCACCAGAAATATTGATTATTGGAGATCACGTTTCATTTATATCCAAAAATTACATGAGCTTAGTACACACATTTACTTTTGCTTTTATGTAATAATAATTTGCCTAGCTTGTTTAATGAATATTTAGATTATACCTTTTTCTTCAAATTGTTAATCAAGTGTAATATCACTGCTCAATAGCACTCCTACACAGGGGCCTACTGGAGGATTCCCCTGTTATACTGTGGGCCAGTCCAAGCCTAAGAAAACACATTATACTCCATATCAGACCAGTTAGATTAGGTTTATAAAATGGACATTCCATATTGTTGTTTTTATGTTATTCCAATAAAACATTGGACAAAATTACTAAAACTGTTTCACTTATAATGTTCCAAATTGAGTTGATTTCTTTTAATGTACCAAATGTTCAAGTTTCTCATGCAATTGACTGAAGCTTAACTGGATAGTGTAACATTATAACATCTGTTACCTGAATTACTTTGATCTAATTATTAATGACAATTTTGTGGCACATGGTGTATCTTTTCCCAGAAAAGTCACACCCCATTCAGATACGAAATGTCCCTTGTGGAGTGTATAAAACACATAATATGGCGCAAGAGCTAAGAGCGTGAAGCAAATTAGGGCAGAATTCTGGGCAGCAAGCCCCATTGTTGTCAAAACATTACTTTGTATTAATGTATTTCCAAACAAAGTATCACAAAATCATTTCTTTGGTTTAATTATAGGCTGCTCATATCAGAACAGATCAAACCAAGAGGAAAGATAAGAAAAGACTCATCTGTATATGATAAAAACTAAAGTACTGGAAAACATTGCCTGGTGATATGATGCGTTTAAAATGTCCTACTTGGCTTTTATTTCCAATTTTTTTAAGGTAGTGAGTAAAAAAAAAACCCTATAAAAGGCCTTTTATTAAAAAATATGATCTTTTTCAATCAATAGTTTTCTCAACCATGGAAATGGCTTGTTCCGTTTGTCATGATTTATCAAGAATAAAAAATATAACTTTAGTTGCAGGAATTTTTAGCTGTGACAAAACCAACAGCATGTGGTCTAGAAGCCATATATATAAGGGTACTCCTTCTTTCAGCCCCCCTCCTTTATCTCTTTAACTGAAAGAAGCTCTGCATGGGTCAGAGTAATATTGTGAGCTCCGGATAAAGAATCTCCCTTGCAGCTCTTAGTATGAAGCTGCTGAAGATGAGCATTATCATTCCTTTCCCAAGATATCTGTTCATGAGGTTTAACTGAAAGAATTGTATGAGGCATTCCATTTTGGAAAGTTAGTACAGTTAGTACAGTATTTGATCCCTTGCTGATTTTGTAAGTTTGCCCACTGACAAAGACATGAACAATCTATAATTTTAAGGGTAGGTTAATTTTAGCATTGAGAGATAGAATATCAAAAATTAAATACAGAAAATCACAGTGTGTAAATTATATAAATGTATTTGTATTTTGCAGTGAGAAATAAATATTTGATCCACTACCAACCATTAAGAGTTCTGGCTCCTACAGACTAGTTAGATGCTCCTAATCAACTTGTTACCTGCATTAACAGCGGTCTTACATAGTCGCCTTTATAAAAGACTCCTGTCCACAGACTCAATTAATCAGTCAGACTCTAACTTCTACAACATGGGCAAGACCAAAGAGCTTTCTAAGGATGTCTGGGACAAGATCATAGACCGGCACAACACTGGAATGAGCTACAAAACCATAAGTAAGAACTGGGTGAAAAGGAGAAAAATGTTGATACAATAGTAAGAAAATGGAAGAAAGACAAAATGACTGTCAATCGACATTGATCTGGGGCACCATGCAAAATCTCGCCGGGGGAACTTGTTAATGATCTCAAGGCAGCTGAAACCACAGTCAGGCTAGGTTCACACTATGTTAGTGCAGTCCGTTCAACATATCAGTTAAACGGACTGCACTAACGCAAGTGCCGGCGCTTGCACAGCGCTAGCGCAGATGGAGCTTCTGCTAGCTACATCTGCGCTAGCAGTGACGGACCCGGAAACGCTGCAGCCCGTGTCTCAGGTCCGTCACTCAAATGACGGCACATCGCTAGCGCACGCCCAGTGCGGGCGTGCGCTAGAGATGCGTCCGACATTGCAGTCTATGGCGGCGTTAACGGACTACGTTATACCGCGTTATGCTGCGGTGTAACGTAGTCCGTTAAATGTAGAGCTATAACACAATGTGAATCAAGCCTAACCAAGAAAACCATTCGTAACACTTTACACCATAAAGGTTTAAAATCCTGCAGTGCCCGCAAGGTTTCCCTGTTCGAGAAGACACATTTGCAGGCCCGTCTGAAGTTTGCCAATGAACACCTGGATGATTCTGTGAGTGATTGGGAGAAGGTGCTGTGGTCAGATGAGACAAAAATTGAGGTCTTTGGCATGAACTCAACTCGTCGTGTTTGGAGGAAGATAAATGCTGCCTGTGACCCAAAGAACACCGTCCCCACTGTCAAGCATGGAGTTGGAAACATTTGTTTTGGGGCTGTTCCCCTGCTAAGGGCACAGGACTACTTCACCGCATCAATGGGAGAATGGCTGGAGCCATGTACCGTAAAATCCTAAGTGACAACCTCCTTCCCTTCGCCGGGACATTAAACATGGGTCGTGGCTGGGTCTTCCAGCAAGACAATGACCCACAACATACAGCCAAGGCAACAAAGAAGTGGCTCAAAAAGAAGCACATTAAGGTCATAGAGTGGCCTAGCCAGTCTCCAGACCTTAATCCTATAGAAAACTTATGAAGGGAGTTGAAGCTCCGAGTTGCCAAGCAACAGCCTCAAAATCTTATGGATGTAGATGATCTGCAAAGAGGAGTGGACCAAAATTCCTCCTGACATCATCACCAACTACAAAAGCCATCTGACTGCTGTGCTTGCCAACAAGGGTTTTGCCACGAAGTAAGTCTTGTTTGCCAGAGGGATCAAATACTTATTTCTCACTGTAAAATGCAAATACATTTATATAACTTATACAATGTGATTTTTTGGGGTTTTATTTTTGATATTCTATCAATATTAAAATTAACTTACCCTTAAAATTAAGACTGTTCATGTCTTTGTCAGTGGGCAAACTTACAAAATCAGCAAGGGATGAAATAATAATTTCCCCACTGTATTGTCACTGGAAGAAAACTATTGCCCTTCTGCCTGGTCTTTGTAGGCTTTCTAATCGCTGGTAAGCACCATATCTCACTTTCTTTTTTCAGCGTTCTTTTTTTCAGTGTTGTGTCGACCTAGATTTTTGTTACACTTACACTACAAAATATATACATTCCTAGCTGACATAGGGGTAAGAATGTTTTTCTATTCAGTTTTACCAGTGGCATTGGGATCTTTGTTAATAAAGTATTTATTTTTCTATATGAACCTCTTAGTGTCACTCAACAGATTTATAGGCTGTGTTACTATGGAGGAAGTCACTAGTTGTGGTTTTTTTCTACCATAGAGTTAGGAGTAATTGACACATTTCTTTTGCTGTATTGGAGTTTCTCATTTGTGGTCTATGTTTATTCTGTTATATCTATGAAGTGTCTAATATGGATGTGATTTAATCTATATTATGTAACTGTTTTTTTCTTTTTGTACATTTTAGTCTGACGAAGGTCAATGTTTTGACCGCAACGTTACTACTACTGTCTGCTTGGAAATATATTGCACATTAAAACTGATTACTAAATAAACTTTTTGAGTGCCAAAAGCATATTTTTTGTCTATATATAGGGGAGTGGTTGCCCCCTTCTTTTGAGCACCATTGTAATAAGTGGAGTGACGTGTCATTACCATATTTGTAGGCTTTGTGTCCTGACCCCTAATGCTACATTAGTGGTGGTGTTTACTGCTGTACAAACTATTGCAAAGAAAGATCTGGGGAGCCGTATAACCTTTTCATTGAAAATTGCACTTACATCTTCAGCATCTTAAATTCACAGCTCCTGTCAATTTACATTGTGGATATATTTCGCACCGTGTGGATGAGATTTTAAGAAATCTCATGCATTTTGCTGGTACTGTAAAATGCCCTAGGTTTTCCGCAAATGAATGTGCAGTTGAAAATTTGCTATGTTTTCGCACTGTGGGGACTCAGACTCAAAGTGAGAGAATATCTTATAGGCTTGGTCCATGACGAGACACGAGGGTCAGTGGGTGCTCTTGTCCGCTGACCTGGCTTTTTTTTTAGAAAGACTACATGGGACACGGGCTCATCCCACTGAATGCCCGCATTTCTTCACATTGGGCAGAATTGTAAGATTTTATTGAGTCAGCAACAGTCAATAGCATATAGTACATTCCAAATAAAGATACAAGATGTAATGCTTGCGCCCAGACTGATTGGCCTGAGAAGGGATTATATCCCCACTGTGCCACAAACCAGACTTAGGCTACTTTCACACTTGCGTCGGTACGGGTCCGTCGCTAAGAGTCATTGTGAAACTTTGGCACAACGTGGGCAGTGGATGCAGTTTTTCAACGCATCCGCTGCCCATTATAAAGTCCTGGGGAGGAGGGGGCGGAGTTCCGGCTGCGCATGCGCAGTAGGAAATGTCGGACATGACGTACGAAAAAACGTTCCCATGAACGTTTTTCGTGCCGACAGTCCGCCAAAACACGACACATCCAGTGCACGACGGACGCGACGGATGGCCATCCGTCACAATCCGTCGCTAATACAAGTCTATGGGAAAATGCAGGATCCTGCAAATTTTTTTGCAGGATCCTGCATTCTCAAAAAACAACGGATTGTAACGGAAGCTGAAAAACGCAAGTGTGAAAGTAGCCTTACCCTGGAGGGCCGTGCCTAAGCAGCTATCTTGGTGTTCACTGGAGTTTCTAGTGGTGAAGTCAGGCTTGTGCGGCAGGTAGCTGCCAGGTACCACTTCACAGCGGTGTCTGGCAGTAGCAGCTGACCCTACAGGGGAACAGGACACTAATGACAGGTGCAGGCGAGTACTGTAGATATCTGATGTGTAAACTGTCAAGTACTGGCGGGCATGGGTGATGTACAAGCGGGCACCGCTGACACTCTGGCAGGCAAATGGGCATGGCTGACACTTTGGCAGGCATGGTTCAGAGTGGAGGGACAGAAGCGGTTTTGGGAAGGACTGAGTCGCTGGCCGGTACAAGTGGGATATAGGGACAGGTCGGACCCAGTTCAGACTGGACAAGCAGGAACAGTTTTGGGAAGGACAGGGACACAGGCAGGTACGACTGGAAAACAGATGAGTAAGACCCAGTTTATAACAGGGACAGTTTCAGGCAGGACTGAGACAAAGGCAGGTACGAGATGAATACGAGAACAGATAGGACCCAGTTCAGATTTGACGAACAAGGAGCCGCAGATGCAGAACAGGAGCAGAGCCGCTGATGCGTAACAGTAGCAGAGCCACATATGCAGAACAGTAGCAGTTCACACTGGACAAACAAGGAGCCACAGATGCAGAATGGTAACAGAGCTGCAGATGCGAAATGGTAGCAGAGCCGCAGATGCAGAGAAGAAGCAGAGCCGCAGATGCGGAAAAGGAGCACAGGCGCAGATGTGAAGAAGGAGCAGAGCCGCAGATGGGGAACAGGAGCAGAGCCACAGATGCGGAATGGTAGCAGAGCCGCAGATGCGGAACAGCAACAGAGCCGCAGATGCGGAACAGTAGCAGAGCCGCAGAAGTGGAGAAGGAGCAGAGCCACAGATGCGGAGAAGGAGCAGAGCCGCAGATGTGGAGAAGGAGCAGAGCCACAGATGCAAAGAAGGAGCAGAGCCACAGATGCGGAACGGTAGCAGAGCCGCAGATGTGGAGAAGGAGCAGAGCCACAGATGTGGAGAAGGAGCAGAGCCACAGATGCAAAGAGGGAGCAGAGCCGCAGATGCGGAGAAGGAGCAGAGGCAGACAGGATCAGATTCACAAAAGTACTTACAATGAAATAACAAGTGTACAAAGTGTACACCAAGGACACTAATGTTGTGCGGAGACAACAGAATAGAGATGGGTGCTGGTTCAGATAAGGCGAGTTTAAGGAGTAGAAACAAGGATAGACAGCAGGGTAGGGAAGGTTCCAGACTAGGATGCAAACCGGTCCAGGAATAGGACTTAGTTCAGACACAGATACTAGTTCAGGTTACAGGATTGAGGCCTGGGTATACAGCCCCCAGGGTGGCCGAAACAACAGCAGAAACAGAACAGTACTTGGCAACTTCAGGAGTTGAACACAGATTGAGAGCGACTGTTGCTGAGGCATCTTCCCATTGGTGGAGATGCGTTAAGTACCAGGTGTTGCTTGGCAATAGGCTGGGGACATATTAGGAATGCCCTGTTTCTTTAAGAATCGTGAAGCTCAGACGCTACCACACTAAGCATACAACCAGGAAGTATGCACACAGCAAGCAGAGATCACGTGGTTTACAGCATGCAGCAAGCAGAGGGCATAACTCTCTGCATGGCCCAGAGTGGTAAGTAAGTGTATTTACCTGGTGGGGTATGGGAAGCCATGCAGTGATGCTGGCAGGGAAGTTACACAAGATGGTGCAAGTGACGGAGTCTCACCCTTCCGCTGGCTTACCAGGGATTAGAACCTCTACAAGTTCGGAGCATCCAGGGTCAACTACCTCAGCCAGCAGGTAGCGGCAAGCTTACGAAGCTGACACAGCGAGGTATGTGGCCAGGTGACTGGATTGTATAGCTAAACCCTCTGTATAGATAAGCTACGGTACTTCAGGGAAAAGACCCCCATCTTTTTCCATAATTGGCTTCAACTAGGAAAATCTCAGGGGGTCCGTTGTTTTATTAAAGATGTCATAATCACATACCCTTTGGGTATGTTCACACTGAGGTTTTTTTTATAGATTTTGGAGTAGATTCTACTATAAAATCCACACAAAAAACTGCTTTACATTCTCTTTTAAGTAATCTTTCTTTTAATTTCAAATGTAGAACATTCCAATATTGCACATGCTCCCTTTGTTCCATGTGGAAAAGTAGCGACTTGTGAATTCTTTAGGTGCTTATTCATGATAAAACATTTTAAATGTGACTACTGAGTCAACTGAAGCTGTAAAAGCACCTCATATACAAGCGCAACGTCAAAAAAAACACACCAAGAAAGTGCTGACTAAACTTGTTTTCATCATAAGCATTTTTTATAAAGGGATTTTTTCAGTAAGAAAAATCTGCATAAATATACTTCTGTGTGAAGATTTCTTTAGGGGAAAAAATCCCTTAGAATTTGACATGTTTTGAGTTTATCAATCTAAGGCTACTTTCACACTAGCGTTTTCTGCAATCCGTCACAATGCGTCGTTTTGCAGAAAAAACGCATCCTGCAAAAGTGCTTGCAGGATGCGTTTTTTCCCCATAGACTTGTATTGATGACGCATTTGTGACGGATTGCCAAACGTCGCATCCGTCGAGCGACGGATGCGTCGTGCTTCTGCAGACCGTCGGGAGAAAAAAACGCTACATGTAACGTTTTTTGCTCCTGACGGACCGCTTTTTCCGACCGCACATGCGCGGCCGGAACTCCGCCCCCACCTCCCCGCACCTTACAATGGGGCAGCGGATGCGCCGGAGAAATGCATCCGCTGCCTCCATTGTGCAATGCGTTAAACGCTAGCGTCGGAATCTCTCCCCGACGCATTGCGACGGGGAGATTCCGTAGCTAGTGTGAAAGTAGCCTAAGCCACAAGAAAACTCACCAGAATATTGATGGATATGCCTGCTTCTGTGTACAGCTGCAGCATAATTCTGCAGGTAAAATTGAAACTGTTTTTGCCCTCTGTGGATCTACCCTGAATCCAACAAGCTGGATATTTCACTTCACTTTGGACACAATAAATTAATATTTTTCAATTTCTTTGATGGAAACAAAGGTTTTAGAAAATCATCGATATACATGCAATCACTGTTCCTGAATGTATGTTGTTGGTGAAGTCTAAAAGCAGGAATATTCATTTGTTGTTTGTGTAGGGCTTTAATTGCATATGCCGATCTTGGATTGATGTGGGCAATAATTTGTATACATTCTTCAACACTGAAATTGCAGAATCAAGAAGGAAGAGTTGCGTAATTATGTAAATCTCTTGATATATAAACTAGTTACTGATAGGTAAATGATGAAAAAAATTTAAGCAAAATTTGAAAAACGTTTCGATTTATTTATTATCGATTATGAACACTACAGAACTACACACAATTACAGGCCTTGGCTGATATCACTGTGGTTGTTTGAGGAATATTCTGCCATGTGGAATGCACTTTGGCATGCAAATCGTGAAGATCTGCTGCTGGCAGCTCCCTTTTACAATTTACAACCAAAGATGGGGTTTGCTTGATGATAGACAAATGCAGGCTATGGGGGCACGCTTAGCATGCGAGTTACCTACTTGCAGTCACTTCATGACCTCTGGAACTGGCAAGCTGTATATTACACACTATAAAGAGTCAGCAAGCTTCAGCAAATGCCAAAGCTTTCCCCAGGAATGGACAAGCCCTTTAAATCAAATATTTTCTTAGGTAGGAACAATTATCATAGCTGTTTCCAATGTTTATTCTTTTTGTTTAGGTTTGTACTAAATGCTCTTATCAACAGTTTCTCTACTGTCATCCACAGAAAATACATGTGGCTCAATGAAAATATCTAATATTTACTATGATATAACCTATTTCCATGGAAACACTTTGTTTGTATGGTGCCAGATATTTTTCAGTACTAAAATATGTGAAAAAACCGGTGCTTGTGTGAATATATTCACAAATATAGAACTTGGAGCAAAAACGAAATGTGGAGAAGAGGATGAAGAACTGCATAGAAAGATATTATTACATGAATTAGACATTAAACGCTCAGTATTTTGAGTACAATGGAATATACCTTTTGGTTTCTCCGTAGTTCCAATTATAGGTTACAAAGAAATCTAAATATATAGCTTGGCTGAGATCTATTCTGGCTTATGTACAGAGTATATGCAGTATTTGCATTTAGAAAAGCTACATTTCATCACGTTCAGCGAAACCACTAATGCACATAATAATTTTCTGCAAAACAGTATGTTGCATAAAACAGCACTTAGCACGACTTGATTGTAGTTTTCCTTAGAGAATTGACACTTCTAAAATTTTGCCTTAGGCCATAAAAAAATTTGATAGTGTAGTACAGAAATAATTTGTGTGTTTTTCCAAATTTTT
Source organism: Ranitomeya imitator (assembly GCF_032444005.1). Taxonomy (NCBI): domain Eukaryota; kingdom Metazoa; phylum Chordata; class Amphibia; order Anura; family Dendrobatidae; genus Ranitomeya; species Ranitomeya imitator. The sequence continues at coordinate 655,621,419 of NC_091284.1, read as the reverse complement.
ATCTGACAGTTCTAGCATATTACCACTCCGTATAATTAGCTGGACATCTCCAACTGCTTCCATGCTTGATGTTCCTCTCAAAATGACTGCTTGTGAAAATCCTGCTATTCCTTAATCACTGACACAGGTTGCAGCTTTGGCGGTGGTGTCTTCGCACTCAGTTTGCTGCAGAACTTGGTAATGGCTTTGTGGGCAGAATGGATGTTGGCAGTTGGCTGGCAGTATCATGAGGGCTGAATCTAAAAAGGGTAGTATATCTGGCAGCCTCGGTGTATAAATCTAAGATTAAAACTAATTAAATCCTAAAACAGAAGATCTCGCCCTCTGTGATTTACGAAAAGCATGACAAGTTAGAAATGAATTTAGAATATACTCAAAGTACAAGTTCTACTCCAACTCTTATTTATCAAAATCTAAATATCGCCTGCGTGTGTTAGAATAACATAAGTGGGAGACATTTATCATTCCTTATGCTGTAAATTATAGCATTTCATTGTCGTAAATGCCTGAGTCAAATTTATTATTGTTTTATACAATTTATTACACCATTTTTAGTACATATGGTAAAATTTAAAAATACCAAGAAAAGGGGGCATGAGTAACCTTTTGGAGTGCATGACATTTATGATTGCAGTTCTACATAAGTCTTGCAAAAGTTGCATCTAAGGCTGGTTTCACATTAGCGTTTTTTGCCGCTGCGTTTTAGCGCAAAAAACGCATGTGTTTTTTTTCTATACTTAACATTAAAAACGCATGCGTTTTTTTGCATGTGTTTTGACGACGCATGCGTCGTTTCTATGCTTGCGTTTTGTTGCGGAAATGCAACCTGTAGTAATTTCTAGCGGTGTTTTTTTGCAGCAAAAAAACGCATTGCTGTCTATGTAAACGCATGCGTTTTTAAGCACGTGTGTTTGCATGCATTTTTAAACGCATGCGTTTCAATAGAAAAACACCAGACTACACACTGATAAGCCACCCCCCAACCCTAACCCTAGGGATCCTAACCCTCACCCTAGGGTTAGGGTTAGGATCCCTAGGGTAAGGGTTAGGGTTAGGATCCTTAGGGTTAGGTTAGGGTTAGGATCCCTAGGGTTAGGGTTAGGATCCCTAGGTTTTAATGCGTTTACATGCGGTTTTTGCACCACATGCGTTTGCGTTAAAAACGCTGCGTTTTTTAACGCAAATGTGAAACTAGCCTAATCTACAGTCTTAAAAAAAGACTTGAAACAAATTTATGTCGTAGCTCTCTGTAGCAAATCAAAGAAGTTGCAATTTGTGCAAAACTTTACATTAATGTGAGACATTTGACGCATTGATTTCCTTTTTTTAAGACTAGACAAATGTACCAACTAACATTCATACAAAGTCACAATTTGCGGCCCCAAATTATTTTTGCATTGACGTACCACATTTGACATAATGGTTTGAGGCTCTTATGTAATATTGGGACGCGTATTACCATGAAAAAAATTTAGTTGGAGTAATTTTCACTACATTTATCATTAAGAAGTGACGTTTGATAAATATGGAGTGGCAGAGATGGGTGAGTACTCTACAGATTTGGCACAAATGATGCCATTTTTGATAAATGTGGGCCAACATCCTTATGCACTAGTCAGATTATGTTTTAACATATTCCTTCACAAGATGATTTCTTTTTTATGCTTGAGTTTTCCATAATCAAAATGATGGTTTCCTTGGCAATATGAGCCAATGGATGTCACGTGCTGAAACTGAATGACTTTTATTGATATAACTGATATTTATTATATCCCTGCAGCCTTTACAAAACAGATCCGTCCAAAGTGTAAAGATTTTAAGGGCTGCTTTTTGCAGAACAATTTACATTTTTATAGTAAAATCGTCTGGTAGTTAGCCTTTTCTGATAGCAACCGGTGTAGAATAACGGCAATCGGTAGTTGTGATGTATGAGTAATGCTACTTTTTAGGAAATATTCTTGGATTTTAAAATTTCAGTACTGTGCAGATGCAGATCTTTAGGTTAATATTATTATACTTGCATTATATTCACACATAAAGTTTTTTTTCCAGAACTTTGATACTGAAAATAGGCCAAGGACATTGATTCCTAGTCCCACACTGATCATCTAAATGGAGGGGCAGCTTGTCACATTTGTGTTTCTGCTTTGGCCACTGGGCAGTGGAGCATCTCTAATGCTTGTGACGTGTGACTCCCTTTTTTTACCCTGGGACTTTTGTTGCTGCTTAAACAAGGAGATACCGGGTTATTTTGTTCTAGGTTTTGATTACTTTTTCCTGAGAACCATGGACAGTGCAGTCAGCTATTTAAACCCCTGACTTTCACTGCCAGTCAATAGCTTTGCTGTCATGGTATATACCTTTAGGCTGTGCTTTTGTCTTTATTTATTCTTTTCTTTGACCTCGGCTTGACAATTGACTATCCACTTGCTTTGCAATTTTGTCACTTATGTGACCTCTTAGGCCATGTGCACACGTTCAAGTTTTTTCGCACTAAAACGCTATAAAAACTCATTAAAAACGCATACATTATGCATTCTATCATTTAGAATGCATTCTGCATGTTTTGTGCACATGGATGTGTTTTTTTCCGCGAAAAAAACGCATCGCGGTAAAAAAATGAGCATGTTCATTATTTTTGCGGATTTTCTGCGTTTTTCCCGCAATTCTATGCATTTGGGAAAAAACGCACAAAAAGCGCACCAAAAACGCGTCAAAACCGCATCAAAATCGCGGTAAAAACGCATGCGGATTTCTGGCAGAAATGTCCGGTTTTTGTCAGGAGAATTTCTGCAAGAAATCCTGACGTGTGCACATACCCTAATTGTTCTTGGCAACCCTTTCAGCCTCTTGCTTCCATGGAAGGTCTGTGGACGGTCTGTCCTCCAGAGGAGCAAACCAATCTAGTGTCTAGTGGACCCTGCCGTAAGACCATATTCCTGTACAGTGGTTAAATTGTGAAGGTCAGAGGTTCCTTTGGAATCTGTCCCATGGAGTGTCTTGTGTCTAGTCTGTCCAACTGTAGCTTTTATGAACCTATGACCTCAGACAGGCGTGACACACCTGCACATGTGTCCCATTCATTGTTTACCAGAACAGCACTGTGCGATTTTGAAGTGGCTGCTCCTGGTGTTGCATCTCGGTACTGTTCCCTTGAGCTGTGAAGAGCTGTAGTTCTAGGTTCCACCGCTACAAAATGTATGCAGCTGGGAACCTGTCATCAAATTCATGCATCCAGAACCATAGGTTTTTCAAAGTAAGCATTCTTTTTTCATTGTCCAAGGTGATTTGCAGTCTACTTAACTGGGCTGTTACACCTAGACCTCTGCCAGATGTACATTCAGCTACTGTGTGGGTTGCCTCTCTGTTCCTTGCATTCTGTTGGTAGATCTTTCGTTGCCTGACGTTGAACCTCATTCTGACAATCCATCTGTTTAACCCCTTCTGCTCTGATCGGCTATCCTCTCGATATTCTGACCTTAGAACGTTACCTGATTAAGCCTTTTCCTTCTCTTTATGACATACCCTATTGGCTTTTGACCTCGGACTCCTCGACTAATCCGTCTCATGGCTTGGCCATAAGAAGTGACTGACCATCATACCGATGCTGTCCCCAACAGCTTCTTCCCTAAAGGTACCTTCACACATAACGATATTGTTAACGATATCATTGCTATTTGTGACGTAGCAACGATATCGTTAATGAAATCGTTATGTGTGACAGCGACCAACGATCAGGCCCCTGCTGGGAGATCGTTGGTCGCTGAATAAAGTCCAGAACTTTATTTCGTCGCTGGACTCCCTGGAGACATCGCTGGATCGGCGTGTGTGACACCGATCCAGCGATGTCTTCACTGGTAACCAGGGTAAACATCGGGTAACTAAGCGCAGGGCCGCGCTTAGTAACCCGATGTTTACCCTGGTTACCATGCTAAAAGTGAAAAAAAACAAACACTAGATACTTACCTACAGCCGTCCGTCCTCCAGCGCTGTGCTCTGCACTCCTCCTGTACTGTCTGTGAGCCGGAAAGCAGAGCGGTGACGTCACCGCTCTGCTTTCCGGCTCACAGCTAGTACAGGAGGAGTGCAGAGAAGCAGAGCGCAGCGCTGGAGGACAGACGGCTGTAGGTAAGTATCTAGTGTTTGGTTTTTTTCACTTTTAGCATGGTAACCAGGGTAAACATCGGGTTACTAAGCGCGGCCCTGCGCTTAGTTACCCGATATTTACCCTGGTTACCGGCATCGTTGGTCGCTGGAGAGCGGTCTGTGTGACAGCTCTCCAGCGACCAAACAGCGACGCTGCAGCGATCCGGATCGTTGTCGGTATCGCTGCAGCGTCGCTTAATGTGAAGGGGCCTTAACCACTGTCTTTAGAGAGAGAGAAGTCACCAGGGACCTGCATTGTAATAGTTATTTGAGATACATTAGCATTTTAAACTAAAACATAACTGTTTGCATAGACACAGTGTCTGATTTATGATGCGTGTGGATTGGGCAGTATGAATGTGATGACAGATTAATTTAAAGAGTGACTGCCGCTTTATTATTTTATAAATCAATAATACAAATGAAGATAAGCAACTTTGTAATATATCTTATCAGATTATCTTTTATCTTCTTTCCCTTCCTGGACTTATTATTCATTTTCAAGAATTCTCAATTCACAGGTAAAACCTGTATTCAGTGAAGATATATTGTTACATTACTGAGATAGCAGATGGCAATTGGTGCTCATAAGATTCTATGTACAGCAAAGTGTGGAGGAAGAGGGAGGAGCTAGATGCAAAGCTCTTTCTCCTCCTCTCGGTTAGATAAAATATTACCAAATTGCTCGTTGTCACTTGTATTATTGATTTATGGAAATAAAAATTAAAACAATTACTCTTTAATTATATTGTAGGGAGGGGTAACAGGAGGGCATAATAGCAAGTTACAGAAAAGCCTTTAATCAAGTCAGAAATATACCATACATCATATAATATGCATACTTACAGTATGTAAGTAGTAAGACACCTACACATTAAACCTACAGCAGCTTTTACTACATCATATTCTAAATCTATAGGTATTAATAGGCAGTTAGTTTCCCCCTATTGCATCTACAGCAGCTTCCGCTCTTCTGGGAAGGCGGAATTTTTGTCCATTCACCCAGAAGAGCATTTGTGCAATGAGACCCTGATGCTGGATGAGACGATCTGGCTCACAAGCTCCGCGCTAGTTAAATGCAAAAGATGGGGTCGGAGTCAGCACTGTGCGGCCAGTCAAGTTCTTCCACACCAAACTCCCCCAACCAGGCCTTTATGGACCTTGCTTTGTGCCCTGTGGAACAGTAATGTTAGAACAGAAAAGGGCCTTCTTCAAACTTTTCCCACAAAGTTGAAACCATCTATCAGAAATTCCTGTAAAGGTAGAATTCATGGTTGGATGCTGCTGCAGTGGGACTGAATTTAAGACCTGAATTTTGTGATTAATAGATGTGTCCAAATACTTTTGCCCATATAAGATACCTTATAGGTCTAATCTAATTGTATTATCATCACCATTTCCTGACGTAAAGATTTCATTGTTTTATCATTGGCTCCTGCTGTCGCTGTATCCATTCTCCATGCTTTACACTGCACTATAAACAAACTTTTCAGTGATTTATATTACAACAGACATAAAATAATTATGAATCTGCAAAAAAACCAACACTGAGAGAATTAATGATCGATTAAACTCTATACCTACTCTATGCTGGGGTAGGGGTCCCTTGATCTCCCCGTTCTTCCGCTATACGATTGCATGTGCATTTGTGATGCTGCTCGTTGTGACACAGGTCTAGTCATGTACTCTATTCCAGTTTCCTAGGTGCAATACATTTTTTCCATTACAGATGTACTACTGTTTTACCCTTATAAGAGCTATGGCAACCCTGGAATACCAAGAAACACCCCAGGAGGATGTAAGACGCTGCTAAAAGGAAAACAGAAAATAGTGTTTATTGAGTAAAAGCACTTAAATGTATAACACTTTATCCCCAAGCAGCGGGTGTGATCTGAAAACAGCAGAGCAGCTACAGGGAGATTATTTTTTCTAGACCTATCAGCGAACTATAGACTTTGTAAATGATTGCCTATAGTGTGTGTCCCTGCGGATGTATGCAATGCCATAATTACCTATGTCCCGCTGTATACAGACTAAGCGCTCGTTTAGTTGTGCAAACTATATGGATGGTGCTGTCTGAGTAAAAATTGAACACCACACTTGAACACCATTGTAATTCATGAGGCCTGTTCATACAACAAAATCGCAGCATGCACTATTTTATTCTGGATTTCTGATGAGAATTACCTCTGATGTCTCCACATCACAATTGCAGTCTCTAGACATGTAGCACTTATAATCATAATGATTTATTACAGTTTTGGAAACGTGTCTGTCATTGATGTAATTGTCAAATATATAAAGCCATCTCATAATTCTGATAGTGAACATTAAAGCATGGCTACATCACTAATTTAATGGAACAAAATCTGACACTCTAAGATACTCTACATGACAGCAGTGCAGCTGGACCCCCCTGCTGCCAACAGGTAATTAAAGAGGGTCATTTGATGGATTGCAGGCATGAATTCCAAGTACAGCTTGCAGTAGAATGTGCAAGGCGACAGATTTATGGCCCTTTCCTCCCTATGTCACAGAACTGCAAACATTCTCCTGTGAGCTCTTTTCTTACCTTTCCAAACTATGATTATTGTTTTTTTGTGAACAGCAAGGGCCCAACAGTTATGGCAAACATATTTTCACTATTGTGGTGAACATAATGCATTGACTTATATAATTGGGTGGTTGACACATCAGTCCCAAATTAAAATCTGACGGATGCTTAACATTATATACTGTTGAAACTATAGGTTTACATTCAATATATAAAAAGAGACATATCCATTCTTTTTCTCAATATCTGACATGAAATCAGAATTAACCTTCTACAAGCTTCTCACAATAGTTGATTGGAATTTGGTTATGCCCATTCCGCCTGACAAAACTGGTGTAACTGATCCAGGATTGTAGGTGGCCTTGCTAGCACATGTTTTCTCAGCTTTGCCCATAAATTTTCAATAGGATTGAGATCAGGGCTTTGTGATGACCACTCCAAAACTTTGACTTTGATATCCTTAAGCAACTTTGTTACCATTTTGGCACTATGCTTCTGGTCATTGTCCATCTGGAATACCCATTTCCGCCCAAGATTTACCTTCCTGGCTGATGTCTTGAGATGCTGCTTCAGTACTGTCACGCAATCTTCTTTTCTCATGATGCCATCTATTTTAGGAAGTGCACGAGTCCCTCCTGCAGCAAAACAACCCCACAACATGATGCTGCCACCCCCGTGTTTCACAGTTGGGATGGTGTTCTTAGGCTTTCAAGCTTTTCCCATTTTCCTCCAAACGTAACGATGGTCAATATGCCCAAAATTTCAATTTTAGTTTAATCAGACCACAGGACATGTCTCCAAAAATGAAGGTCTTTGTTCCTGTGTGCATTTGCAAACATTAATCTGGCTTTTTTATGTTTCTTTTGGAGTAATGGCTTCTTCCTGTCTGAGTGATTTTTCAGCCCATGTTGATACAATACTTGTTTCACTGTGGACATTGGCAAAATCTTGCCAATTTCTGCCATCATCTTCACAAGGTCTTTTGCTTTTGTCCTTGGGTTAATATATTTGTGTAAACTTTTGACTCTGCAGTAAGTAATAAAAATGCATTAAAACATTCTCTTTCATTATTTTAGCATTGGGCAAATTTTAGTAATTGTGGTAATCTGAATTGACCTAAAACGGGAAAGGTTTATTCTGATTTCATGTCAGATATTGGGAAAACATGCATATGTGTCTTTCTATATAGTGTATGTAAACGTCAAGTTTCAACTGTATGTCATGTTTCTGATCTATAGAAAGCTAAAATCATAATAGGAAATGTGCCATTAATATCTCCTAGCTCAGACCTCCAGGGGCAAAATATCCAGAAAGTTGGAGATCTCTTAATTTTTGGGACCCTAGCCGCATCCCATGACCAATCCCCATATGAACTCACCAAGGAGAGGTATGTGGTCATGTTTTTTTATTCAATAAAAGCAGGTTTTGAGCTTTTTTCAATGCTAGTGCTGGAAGCACTCTATTTCTCTCCACTACAATCTGCGCCATTTCCGTGACATAGGTTTAGTACTTTTATTTTGTTATTCTTTTTTATTTTATGTAATTTGTATATACTGTTTTTTTTGTTTTGTCCATTTTGTAACATGTTTGTATATTTTTTTATAAACTCTGCCTACTTTTTGGTTTAAATGTATAATATTTAATAGCTTCATTCCTCTTGCTCTGTAAACCGCACCCCAGAAGCCATATGCTATGTGTAAACGGTGTCCAATCGGCCTGTATAAACCAATGGTGGTGACAGCTAGTTCCTTTTGTTATGGCGGAGTTTGGCAATGACTGTACTGGGTGTTGTTATCGGATGTGTTTGAGATATATGACTATACGTTCGCTGTGAGTTCCCCAATAACTGGCCTAGTAGTGAAACAGCGGTGGCCTTGTCCATCACTCTTCAGTCAATTGCATAATTGTCCTGTTGATTGGAGGCAGCGAAGTGTTGGTTCTTGACAAATTGGTGGTAGCGGTGGGATCTGCGTTATCTTTCTTTTGTTTCCCTGATAATGTAGTATAAAAAATATTGTCCTTAATTTTTTGATAAGCTGTCCAGTAAAAATAAAAAGTTAAGTTGGCAACCCTGACACACGGATAGCAATATGGGTAAAAAAAAAAAAGGTGAGTTTTCCAAATGAAATTCCGATTTATTTTTCATACACGCATCTGCCCTAGCCTTAATCTTTCTATGTGTCCACTTCAAGAGCTGGTCTAGCTGCCAAATTGTGGATTATAATTTTTTATTATGTTATCTGTCCACTATATATGCTCATTTATTCGTATTGGATACTTTATTATTATTATTATCCTATTTACATAACTGTTCTTTTACCAACATCTTATAATTTCAGCAATGATTGTCACATACAGGTCCTTTATTAAAAAAAACTTTTTCGGTTTTTCCTATTTATTAATCTGTTTCTCTCTAATTCTGCCTGATTTATTAAACCAGTTGTGCCAGAAATCTAATTTAACTTATGCCCTAAAACTTTTTTTTTATGCCTTGCAGCACACTTATATGCATTTTAGACCTTTTTTGTTAAGGGGTGTGGTCTATCAGAAAAAAAAAGTGGAAACAGGAGTATTATTTAAAGCGATCCATAGTTGAAAGATTGCTTCAAAATGACCACAATTTGGCAAAATTTGGTTGACCAAATTAATGCAACTAATAAATAGTGTAATATAGATTACATAACTGTTGGCCAACAGGTAACTCTCCAGAATTCACCATACACACCATACACAGGAATGCTCATCCGTGGGCTCTAGTATTCTTTGTGGTGATAGCGGAATAAAAGAATTGGGTGATTGATTTCCAACTTTCTGATTCTGATATCCAATGACCTAGTCTGTTGGGGAAAGTCGGGCGTCCCCTATACACACTAAAAAGTAAACTGATCGCTCCAGAATCAGTGGTTTTAGCTTACTTTTATCAGTCTTGTATAAACCTTAGACTAAACAGTTTAAGAGGTTATCCAGGACTAAATTATTTTTTATTATTAGACAATAAACTAATAGGCAGGTAGTTGCTAACCAGTTAGGAGCTACCTGCCTGTTCTTCCCAGCGCCGGCTCAGAGCCGTGACAGACTACTCCTACCGGTGATTCACTTGTTCCATGACAACGGAGCAGCTCTTCTTTTTCAAGGCTGCTCTGTTGATGGGTCGTGATTGTTAACGTCATGCTGACTGTCAGTCAGCTTCCCCCAATTATACAGCGGTGAGCCGGCTGCCAATCATGATGACATCGGCAGTCAGGCCCCATCAGCAGGGTGGATGGGAAACTACTGCTCTGTTGACATGATGTCAAAGTAAGCTTTAGAGTCGCCCAAAGGAGAGGTCAGTAACCGCTCTGTGCCAGCAAAGATATGTGGCCGGCAGAACAGGAAGGTAGTTATTAACTACCTGCCTGTTAGTTCTTAGGCCCACAGTAAGAAAATAATATAGTACTGGGTAACTCCTCTAAGAAGTGCACTAAAAGATAATCAAATTAGCTGTAAAAACTTATGATTAGCATGTTATGCAACAAGTACACAAAATCATATACGGCATATCTCAAAAACTCAAAGCTTTAGTAGATCAGCCCTGTCTTTCCTACTAGAGATAAAACAACCTATTTTCAGTTTATTTTGACCCAGTCCTAGATTTACAATAAGTCATGCTTCCATTTCTGGCCCATTAGCTTATTTGCTCAAGTGTTGCCCTCAGCCTTCAGAATTACGTCTTGATGGCAGGAGTAATGCAAGTACGGTATATTTATGTTAGCTTTCAATCTTTTTTTGTTCCCGACTTTTAAAGCAGTTCTTCCATTGAAGATGTGCTTATCTCTTTTGGAATCCTTGTATGTCATACATTACATTATCACAAAAAAAGAAAAATTTGAAAGCGCTTTTTTTTATTCTTTGTAATCTTTTTCATAAGCATTGTTCCCTGTGACAAGTCTTCCACTTTCTCCTTTAGTACCTCCTCATGCAATGCACCTAAAATATCTTCCAGACACATCCATACTTTGTCGTTCCATAGGCATTTCGTGTCAAATGTTTTGTCAGGCAGGATATCCCATCCTTCTGCTTCTATTTATGTCCCCAGCTCTGGTATTTATGCTGCGTGTCACAATAATATGCTATGAAATTGTGCACACAGATTATAAAACTTTTATTATTGCAGCACAGCCAAAGTACAGAAAAGCTCAAAGCTGACAAGATGAAAGTTTTTACAATAATGCATTACCGCTAGATACGTGTTATTTCGAGAAGTGAAAACAATAGGGAAAACCACAGAACTATTACAGTAAAGCAGGAGTGTCTGCAAAAATATATTCCCATTGGGCCCAATTTACCCTATATCAAACTGGGCTGTGTTCAAATGCATGACATCAGTGAGACCAGTAGCTTCCAATGGTATTAGCTTTGATCTTCTAAACTATACTGGTAACGGTTGGTTTCACTCTGATTGATTGACACTTGATTATTGTGACCTTTTGTTTGGTTTTTTTTTTCAACTTTATTTCCCATAAATTCTTGTGCTGTATATATATTGTTTGCTAATACACAAATGTCACCCATGAACAACATCCAGAAAGACTAGATGAGATTGTGACTGAGGTGGTACAATATTGTGAAATCAGGTGCAAAGAGACCTTTTCAACACAATCTATACACTGCCTCTTTCAGGCTTTTTTAATACATAAGCACCGAATCATCGAAACAATTTAACTAGAATTCTGTTGTAAATTGCTTTACAAAAATAGCTACATTTTGATGTAACTCTGAGGTGTACAAAAATGTTGTGCCTTTTGGCATTTTCACCCTATTTTCTTCCAGCTCCTACAAAATGGGCAGAGCTCAAGCAAGACGGAGGCGCGACGCCACAGGTCGCCTAATTTATGGCAGGCTGTGGCGTTTTTTACTCCAGAATTCTTACTTCAGTCAGAGATTTCTGGTGTGGCGCACGGAAGTGCACGCTAGTGGTTAAACTCTCTTGATTTATTAAGAGGAGCATCTGACTCCTACAGACCACCTCATCAAGACTGGTGAAAATAATCTCCAGGCTTGGTAAATCTGGGCCACTTTTTAAATGTTTTATAACTGCTTTTAAAAAGTCTTTCTAGTGTTTTTCTATGTTGATTCCTCTTGGATTTTGTAATAAGTCATAAATCATTGTGACATATTTAATCCTGTGTGAAGGGTATCACAGACCGATACATTTATATTTCCAGACCCTTTGGTATTTTTGTGATTTGAAGTTGCATTTTAATATGACTTTCATATTGTTTATGTTGTGTTCTGGACCAGAGAAATGTTTGGCCACATGTAGATGTTTTTTTTTTTTTTTTTGCCTGTAATTGTGTGGTGGTGAGACTTCATCCTTGCTCTCAGTTTCATAGAGACCCCAGTAGACATAATATAGTGCACAGAATTTAAGAGGTTGTCCACTACTTTTACATTGATGACCTATACTTAGAATAGGTCATCAATGTCTGATCGGCAAAGATTCGACACCTGGCACCCCCACCGATCAGCTGTTATTGGTGTTAGCCCGGCTGGAGGTACTCACTTGTGGAGCTGCTCCATCTTCTGATAGTGGCTGCCGCAGGGTACTGCATATCCGCCTCCTATTGATTTGAATATGAGGCGAATGTGCAGTACCAATCCTCAGCCTCTACCAGAAGATGGAGCAGCTCAGCAAATGAGCACTTGCGGTCGCCACCTATGTCACCTGGGTGGTGGGTGTCGGACCCTGGACAATTAACATTGATGACCCATCCTTAGGACCCAGGTGACATAGGTGGCAACCGCAAGTGCTCATTTGCTGAGCTGCTCCATCTTCTAGTAGAGGCTGAGGATTGGTACTGCACATCCGCCTCATATTCAAATCAATAGGAGGCGGATATGCAGTACCCTGCGGCAGCCACTATCAGAAGATGGAGCAAGCTCCACAAGTGAGTACTTTCAGCTGGGCTAACACCTATAACAGCTGATCGGTGGGGGTGCCAGGTGTTGAATCTTTGCCGATCAGACATTGATGACCTATTCTAAGGATAGGTCATCAATGTAAAAGTAGTGGACAACCTCTTTAAGTGCACCACATTGGAAGAGGAGCATGTGAATGTCCCGGGAATCTTATTCACAATTTCCTCTTCCAATGTGATGTACTTAATTCTGTGCACTATATATCCTACTAATGGTCTCTATGTGGGAAAAACAACAGAAACTGATGGCACACAATTGTCAGGTACTGTACAAATAAACATATATATAAAATGCATAAAGAAAGGTTGCTCACACAGGCATGATAAATCTAAGATACTTACCCTCACAGGTTAGTGTCGTGTGTTATGTTTGCTAATGACAGGTGTTATGAAGGCAATCCAGAAACACAGTGTGCTTAGCGATCAGAGCGCACACAGTGATCTGACAAATACCCAAAAATACAAGAACGAGCTCTGAGACGTGGAAACTCTGTAGACTGCACACCTGATCCTATCCTAAACACAACTAAAAGCGGCTGTGGATTGCGCCTAACAACTACCTAGGCAACTCGGCACAGCCTAAGAAACTAGCTAGCCTGAAGATAGAAAAATAGGCCTGACTTGCCCCAGAGAAATTCCCCAAAGGAAAAGGCAGCCCCCCACATATAATGACTGTGAGTAAGATGAAAAGACAAAACGTAGGGATGAAATAGATTCAGCAAAGTGGGGCCCGATATTCTAGGACAGAGCGAGGACAGTAAAGCGAACTTTGCAGTCTACAAAAAACCCTAAAGCAAAACCACGCAAAGGGGGCAAAAAAAAACCACCGTGCCGAACTAACGGCACGGCGGTACACCCTTTGCGTCTCAGAGCTTCCAGCAAAACAAAAGACAAGCTGGACAGAAAAAAAGCAACAAAAAAGCAAAAAGCACTTAGCTATACAGAGCAGCAGGTCACAGGAACAATCAGGAGAAGCTCAGATCCAACACTGAAACATTGACAAGGAGCAAGGATAGCAGCATCAGGCGGAGTTAAGTAATGAAGCAGTTAACGAGCTCACCAGAACACCTGAGGGAGGAAGCTCAGAAGCTGCAGTACCACTTGTGACCACAGGAGTGAATTCAGCCACAGAATTCACAACAGTACCCCCCCCTTGAGGAGGGGTCACCGAACCCTCACCAGAGCCCCCAGGCCGACCAGGATGAGCCGCATGAAAGGCACGAACAAGATCGGAAGCATGAACATCAGAGGCAAAAACCCAGGAATTATCTTCCTGAGCATAACCCTTCCATTTAACCAGATACTGGAGTTTCCGTCTAGAAACACGAGAATCCAAAATCTTCTCCACAATATACTCCAATTCCCCCTCCACCAAAATCGGGGCAGGAGGCTCAACAGATGGAACCATAGGTGCCACGTATCTCCGCAACAACGACCTATGGAATACATTATGTATGGAAAAGGAGTCTGGGAGGGTCAAACGAAAAGACACAGGATTGAGAACCTCAGAAATCCTATACGGACCAATAAAACGAGGTTTAAATTTAGGAGAGGAAACCTTCATAGGAATATGACGAGAAGATAACCAAACCAGATCCCCAACACGAAGTCGGGGACCCACACGGCGTCTGCGATTAGCGAAAAGTTGAGCTTTCTCCTGGGACAAGATCAAATTGTCCACTACCCGAGTCCAGATCTGCTGCAACCTATCCACCACAGAATCCACACCAGGACAGTCCGAAGACTCAACCTGTCCTGAAGAGAAACGAGGATGGAACCCAGAATTGCAAAAAAATGGAGAAACCAAGGTAGCCGAGCTGGCCCGATTATTAAGGGCGAACTCAGCCAACGGCAAAAAGGACACCCAATCATCCTGGTCTGCAGAAACAAAACATCTCAGATATGTTTCCAAGGTCTGATTGGTTCGTTCGGTCTGGCCATTAGTCTGAGGATGGAAAGCCGAGGAAAAGGATAGGTCAATGCCCATCCTACCACAAAAGGCTCGCCAAAACCTTGAAACAAACTGGGAACCTCTGTCAGAAACAATATTCTCAGGAATGCCATGCAACCGAACCACATGCTGAAAGAACAAAGGTACCAAATCAGAGGAGGAAGGCAATTTAGCCAAGGGCACCAGATGGACCATTTTAGAAAAGCGATCACAGACCACCCAAATGACTGACATCTTTTGAGAAACGGGAAGGTCAGAAATGAAATCCATCGAAATATGTGTCCAAGGCCTCTTTGGGACCGGCAAGGGCAAAAGCAACCCACTGGCACGAGAACAGCAGGGCTTAGCCCTAGCACAAATCCCACAGGACTGCACAAAAGTACGTACATCCCGTGACAGAGATGGCCACCAGAAGGATCTAGCCACTAACTCTCTGGTACCAAAGATTCCAGGATGACCAGCCAACACCGAACAATGAAGTTCAGAGATAAGTTTATTAGTCCACCTATCAGGGACGAACAGTTTCTCTGCTGGACAACGATCAGGTTTATTCGCCTGAAATTTTTGCAGCACCCGCCGCAAATCAGGGGAGATGGCAGACACAATGACTCCTTCCTTGAGGATACCCGCTGGCTCAGATAAAACCGGAGAGTCGGGCACAAAACTCCTAGACAGAGCATCCGCCTTCACATTTTTAGAGCCCGGAAGGTACGAAATCACAAAGTCGAAGCGGGCAAAAAATAACGACCAACGGGCCTGTCTAGGATTCAAGCGCTTGGCAGACTCAAGATAAGTCAAGTTCTTATGATCAGTCAATACCACCACGCGATGCTTAGCTCCTTCAAGCCAATGACGCCACTCCTCGAATGCCCACTTCATGGCCAGCAACTCTCGATTGCCCACATCATAATTACGCTCAGCGAGCGAAAACTTCCTGGAAAAGAAAGCACATGGTTTCATCACTGAGCAATCAGAACCTCTCTGTGACAAAACCGCCCCTGCTCCAATCTCAGAAGCATCAACCTCGACCTGGAACGGAAGAGAAACATCTGGCTGACACAACACAGGGGCAGAACAAAAACGACGCTTCAACTCCTGAAAAGCTTCCACAGCAGCAGAAGACCAATTAACCAAATCAGCACCCTTCTTGGTCAAATCGGTCAATGGTTTGGCAATGCTAGAAAAATTACAGATGAAGCAACGATAAAAATTAGCAAAGCCCAGGAACTTTTGCAGACTTTTCAGAGATGTCGGCTGAATCCAATCCTGGATGGCTTGGACCTTAACTGGATCCATCTCGATAGTAGAAGGGGTAAAGATGAACCCCAAAAATGAAACTTTCTGCACACTGAAGAGACATTTTGATCCCTTCACAAACAAAGAGTTAGCACGCAGGACCTGAAAAACCATTCTGACCTGCTTCACATGAGACTCCCAATCATCTGAGAAGATCAAAATGTCATCCAAGTAAACAATCAGGAATTTATCCAGATGCTCACGGAAGATGTCATGCATAAAAGACTGAAACACAGATGGAGCATTGGCAAGTCCGAACGGCATCACTAGATACTCAAAATGACCCTCGGGCGTATTGAATGCAGTTTTCCATTCATCTCCTTGCCTGATTCTCACCAGATTATACGCACCACGAAGATCTATCTTAGTGAACCAACTAGCCCCCTTAATCCGAGCAAACAAGTCAGATAACAATGGCAAGGGATACTGAAATTTAACAGTGATCTTATTAAGAAGGCGGTAATCAATACACGGTCTCAGCGAACCATCCTTCTTGGCTACAAAGAAGAACCCTGCTCCCAGTGGTGATGACGATGGGCGAATATGTCCCTTCTCCAGGGATTCCTTCACATAACTGCGCATAGCGGCATGTTCGGGCACGGATAAATTAAATAATCGACCTTTAGGGAATTTACTACCAGGAATCAAATTGATAGCACAATCACAATCCCTATGCGGAGGTAGAGCATCGGACTTGGGCTCTTCAAATACATCCTGATAATCAGACAAGAACTCTGGGACCTCAGAAGGGGTGGATGACGAAATCGACAAAAATGGAACATCACCATGTACCCCCTGACAACCCCAGCTGGATACCGACATGGAATTCCAATCCAATACTGGATTATGGGTTTGTAGCCATGGCAACCCCAACACGACCACATCATGCAGATTATGCAACACCAGAAAGCGAATAACTTCCTGATGTGCAGGAGCCATGCACATGGTCAGCTGGGCCCAGTATTGAGGTTTATTCTTGGCCAAAGGTGTAGCATCAATTCCTCTCAATGGAATAGGACACCGCAAAGGCTCCAAGAAAAACCCACAACGTTTAGCATAATCCAAATCCATCAGATTCAGGGCAGCGCCCGAATCCACAAACACCATGACAGAAAACGACGACAAAGAGCATATCAAGGTAATGGACAGAAGGAATTTGGACTGTACAGTACCAATGACGGCAGACCTAGCGGACCGCTTAGTGCGCTTAGGACAATCAGAAATAGCATGAGTGGAATCACCACAGTAGAAACACAGACCATTCAGACGTCTGTATTCCTGCCGTTCAACTCTAGTCATAGTCCTATCACACTGCATAGGCTCAGGGTTAACCTCAGGCAGTACCGCCAAATGGTGCACAGATTTACGCTCGCGCAAGCGTCGACCGATCTGAATGGCCAAAGACAAAGACTCATTCAAACCAGCAGGCATAGGAAATCCCACCATGACATCCTTAAGAGCCTCAGAGAGACCCTTTCTGAACAAAGCTGTCAGCGCAGATTCATTCCACTGAGTGAGTACTGACCATTTCCTAAATTTCTGACAATATACTTCTATATCATCCTGACCCTGGCACAAAGCCAGCAAATTTTTCTCAGCCTGATCCACTGAATTAGGCTCATCGTACAGCAATCCGAGCGCCAGGAAAAACGCATCGACACTACTCAATGCAGGGTCTCCTGGCGCAAGAGAAAATGCCCAGTCTTGAGGGTCGCCGCGCAAAAAAGAAATAATAATCAAAACCTGTTGAATAGGATTACCAGAAGAATGAGGTTTCAAGGCCAGAAATAGCTTACAATTATTTTTGAAACTTAGAAACTTAGTTCTATCTCCAAAAAACAAATCAGGAATAGGAATTCTTGGTTCTAACATAGATTTCTGATCAATAGTATCTTGAATTTTTTGTACATTTATAACGAGATTATCCATTGAAGAGCAGAGACCCTGAATATCCATGTCCACACCTGTGTCCAGAATCACCCAAATGTCTAGGGGAAAAAAAAAAGTGAACACAGAGCAGAAAAAAAAAAAAAAAAAAATGATGTCAGAACTTTTTCTTTCCCTCTATTGAGAATCATTAGTTAGGCTCCTTGTACTGTTATGTTTGCTAATGACAGGTGTTATGAAGGCAATCCAGAAACACAGTGTGCTTAGCGATCAGAGCGCACACAGTGATCTGACAAATACCCAAAAATACAAGAACGAGCTCTGAGACGTGGAAACTCTGTAGACTGCACACCTGATCCTATCCTAAACACAACTAAAAGCGGCTGTGGATTGCGCCTAACAACTACCTAGGCAACTCGGCACAGCCTAAGAAACTAGCTAGCCTGAAGATAGAAAAATAGGCCTGACTTGCCCCAGAGAAATTCCCCAAAGGAAAAGGCAGCCCCCCACATATAATGACTGTGAGTAAGATGAAAAGACAAAACGTAGGGATGAAATAGATTCAGCAAAGTGGGGCCCGATATTCTAGGACAGAGCGAGGACAGTAAAGCGAACTTTGCAGTTTACAAAAAACCCTAAAGCAAAACCACGCAAAGGGGGCAAAAAAAACCCACCGTGCCGAACTAACGGCACGGCGGTACACCCTTTGCGTCCCAGAGCTTCCAGCAAAACAAAAGACAAGCTGGACAGAAAAAAAGCAACAAAAAGCAAAAAGCACTTAGCTATACAGAGCAGCAGGTCACAGGAACAATCAGGAGAAGCTCAGATCCAACACTGAAACATTGACAAGGAGCAAGGATAGCAGCATCAGGCGGAGTTAAGTAATGAAGCAGTTAACGAGCTCACCAGAACACCTGAGGGAGGAAGCTCAGAAGCTGCAGTACCACTTGTGACCACAGGAGTGAATTCAGCCACAGAATTCACAACAGTCGTGGCCCAATATGTGTGGCTTTTATACCTGTCGGTATTATCTTATCTTTATTATACCTGTGTTACAAGTCTTTTTTGACATTTTAGATCTGTTTTATTGAATATCTTTGCATTATGCGTATACTTAACTTCAATATATATTTATGGTATGTAATATGTTTTATGTTTATAATATGTTAATATATTTAACATGACTATGTACCGTAATTTCTTCTTGGGGTACATGCACACATTGTGGATTTGATGCGTTTTTTTAATGTGTATCCACATCGTCTCTGCATCAAAGTCTGCACGTGTTACATGCGGGTTTTGTTGTGAATTTCATGTTACGCATTGCAAGAGTAAAGACCACAATTAATTCCACAGAAAGAACTGACATGCTGTGGATTTTAAAATGCCTAACTCGCTTGTGTGGCAAATGCAGCTCAGTTTAAAGCCACAGTTAATTGAATCTTGTCAAATGTGCACATTAGAAATCCATACCATATTTATCCTTAGATGCCTGTGCACTTTGCTTACAAATTCCTAATTATACAATATATTGATCCTGCATCTAATCTCATGCAGTGATGTATCTCGCATCTAGATCACAAGAGTGCAGTTTTAGTCCATAATGGAAAGCAAAAAGAGAAATCATTTGGAGGTGTAATTAATGGAGCTTGATTCATTGATGCAAAGGGATGTATTTTGCAGAAAGAAATCTTAAGCGTCCGCTTACTGTCTGAAGGCAATTTTTCTACTTAATGCAGAATCATGAACATTTTGATGTGAGGCTGAATAAACAGTTCATTTTTAATCAACCTTGGTGTTTCATTAAATAACTAATTTTTAAACCTCCACCGTTCGTCTTGTATCCCTTAAGGCGCAGTCATTCTGAGCACAAATATTACAATGGAAACTGGGCTGACTCGCCGTTCATCTATACAGTAGGTCAGGCAAAGCACCTCGTATATCTTGGCAGCAGAAATAGAGTTTTTGTTAAAACAGGTACATTAAAGTCGATGTTCCTTTTTGATTGCATTTTCATTGCTTTTCCACTTTCATTTAATGGGCTGTTTTTCTCTTTGAAATAGTTTTTTTCCCCCCCCTCTTTGCCTTCCACATCGCACTTTAGAGTTACAGGTCACAAAATGTTGTTGTCAAAGTGAGAGAGATGTTAGTAATTAGCAGACCTTGCCTGACAGCAACCACCATATCCAGCCTGCAGTGCAGTGCTTACAATTTGGAAAAGCTGACGCAGCTTGAATGAAGATCGATATGTTGTTTGCAACACAAGGTCAATATTTCTTGCAGCATTTATTTGTGTGCGAATGTGACAGCAAAGGAAGAGAACTGATCTATTTACTTTATTTACAAGTATATTGAAGAGCTCCTTGCAATTTACGAGGGAAACCTACAATGATAATGGACAAGATGAAGGAGTTTGTGCTTAAAGGGAACCAGTCAGAAACTTCTAACACCCCTCTCTCCTCCCCAAACCATTTATATGTCTTATTTGCCCTTTAAAAGATAAGACAGTTATTTTATTTATGCCCCCATAGTGCTTCTCCAGCAGTGAGAAATTGCATGTTGATGTTCAGTTTACATAATTCAGAAGTGCATTGTGGCGTGATGATGCACTTCCAGCTCCTCAGGTTCACTTTGTATTCCCTGCCTAGCACCATTCTTCTTTGTTTGATTGACAGGTCATTTGCTCTGGTATATGGCCAGTGATCTGTGTCTCAACTCTAGGAGGGGGGTGATAGGCAGGGAATACAGTGAGACCAAGAAGCTGAAAGTGCATTGTCACATCACAATGCACTTCCAGACTGATGTATACTGAGCTTTAAAATGCAATTTAGTGCTGCTGCAACACATTAGGGCTTTAGAGCCATAAAGGGATCAACTGGCTTATCTTTGAAAGGACTACACAGTCTTATAAATGTTTTTTTTTTGTGGGGGGGCAGGGGTAGGCATTTCTGACAAATTCTCTTTACAGAGGTCTAGTGATGAGCGATTGTGCTTGGATATGGTCTTAACCAAGTACGCTCATATGCTAGCTGAGTGACTTCTGCGTGGTTTAAAAATATATTCAAGTCCCCGCAGCTTCATGTGTCGCGGCTGTTAGACAGCAGTAACAGATGCAGGGATTGCCTGTTTGTTAGGCAATCTTTGCATGTTTTGCGGCTGTCGAACAGCCACGAGACATGCAGTCGTGAGGACTTGAACATAGTTTTCGAGCACACCAAAGACACTCGTTAGCACAAAAGCGTGCTTGGATAAGACCATATCCGAGGACGTTCGCTCACCACTACAGAGGACCTTTCACTTGATTTTTTTTTTTTTTTAATAAAACTGAGTACCAACTCCAGTTGCCACTGTTACTGTACCCTGATTCTGAAAAATGTGCATCTTTATTACCAAGGAGCAGAACTGTGGGATGAAGGGGTATAAAAAATAAAAAAGAGAACCTGAATCACAGAAACAAAGGCAAATGCAGGAGGTACTTAGTATAAAATCTAGTGAAAGATCCTGTTAGGGTTGGCAGATTGCACTAAATAAATTTAATAGAGAAGTGCAATCGCAACCCGGGGTCCACCGTGCAGAGATGTTAAACTGCAGCTAGTGTGAACAATAACAGAACACACAGCGAGTGGTTGTTTGCACACACCGAGTTAAACGCCACTCAGTGAACAGCGCAAGAAATGAACACGAAAGCAGAAACTAAACAGATGCTCTGCTATAGAGCTGTGTCACTCGCACACAGTAATGGAATAGATGCTCTGCTATAGAGCTGTGTCACTCGCACACAGGAACGGAATAGGAATGACTCTGGATATGATCCCTGTTTACCTCATGGGAACGTAGCTCGCTCACGGGGTAAGCAGCAAACTGTGGTCACACAGTCAGCAAAAGCACTCAACCAACTCCTCTCTCGAGGTGCCAGAATTCTAATGGCTAGACGCCAGCCCTGAATTCATTCAGACAATCTCCTCTCCAAAGAACAGGAATTCTAATGGCTTACCGCCAACCCTGAGCACATGCTGATAAAGTCCACACTGATGCAAACTCCCATACACACATGTAGTGAGAATAATACTAGCGTGCCCCCGTGCGCCTCTGAGACCCTTTAATATGCTCAGCTAATGTCCAGTCAGACAGGACCTTGCTCGCGGACCAATCCGGAGCTGCCACATCACCAGAGCAGCTGACTACTGACCACCAATATGACGTCGCCACATCATGAGCATGCTCATTAGGGTGATTTTTGGACTTAGTCTCCAGAGGGTTCGCTCGTCGCTGCCTACCGCTGGTTACCATAGACTTGGCTGAAGAGCCAGCAGTAACCAGATGAACAGCACAAGCCTGAGCAAGAAGCTGAGATTGACGTCTATGCTCAGCAGCACCCGCAGCCTGCCAAAGCTGGATGGGAGACTGCAGATGTGGGCAAGGCTTGGGATCTACCCTGTGCAGCGGGAGAATCCCAGCACCTAACAGATCCTTTTTAATGTTTACAAAAAGTAACATTTTTATGTGCCAATACTCAGTTTTATTCCAGAATGTTTTAAAGTCTTGGAACTTGAGTCTACATGGATGAATGGAAATTTTGCCTCAGCATTAGGAAGTGCCAGAAATTAGTTCAGGGGATCATGTCTATGATGTACAGAGCCATAATATGCAACCCACATTGTAGATGATACACTATTTGTTTACGTTTCAAAAAAAGTGATTTTAGTAGTATCAACTGTGTCTCACAGGATTTTGAAAAACAGCGCAGGTGGACAGGACGAATGGTAGCATGACGTTTACTGAGAGACACCTGTGACAGTGACTTATCGCCTCTGGTAACAAAGTATTTGACATGTTAAAATTCAGCATACTGAATCAGCCAATCACGAAAATTTATGATCAAGAGTAGAGTTTGGTGGTCCTATGTACATTGGATTACTGGGGGATATCACCAAATGTAACTGGTTGGGTCACATTTATTTTACAATTAGTTGGAGTATGTTAGTGGAAATACAGAGTCCACAAAACCAAAATATGACAATGATGAAGTAAAATTTCATGAATGTTATTGTCATGGAACGTTCCTGGGAAAAACATGAGCCGATATCTTTATAAGCTGCAGAACAGTTTACATTTGTACCACGTTATTTACATGTGCTCCTAATAAATATGAAACAAAATCTGAATTTGAAAAGAATATTCAGAACCAATTGTGGGAGTACTCAAACAAAATCCAGGATTACACATGGTGGATTCTCACTTTGATGGTATCTTGTGTCCCCAGTGTTTAGAAACTTGACTGCAGTGCCATGTCTTTTTAATGCCTTTTAACGTTCAGAGCTGCAGCAAAATCAATTAACCATCTCTCAGCGGACATCCTTTTGCAAAGTTTTTGGTATTCACCTACTTGCGTTTTTCTGTCCATTTAATTATAAATATGTTAATTACATAATTGGATTTTTTTTTTACACCAATCAATACTCATGGGCTTAACTGAAAAGAAACATTAGCCCTGTATGAAGGTATTATCATCTGCAATGTTCCTAAATCTAACCCCATACTAACAAGACACACTTCTACATATTCTGTCTTTGCTTATAATCATTTCAAAGACTGTTTTCTTGTGTCCTTTTATCATATAGTCAGCAGCCTTCTCCCTTATCTCGTGTCTGACCTTTACTTCATCTCTAAATCATTGTCCTCTCTATTTTATCAATCTTATCCACCTGCCGTAATCCAGAACATATTCATCTCATCAGTTTGTCTTTATTCTGTTCTTTTCACCTTCACCATAGTATGTGATGACCAAAGGAATGAAGCCAGTTTTTGCTCCATATTTACTCTATACATTGGCATTATACTTACTGACACCATCAACTATGTGTCTGGAATATTAATGAGCTCAGAGATCTGGTGCTTACCCACTGCTGATTGAGAGGATCCTCCCTATTACAGGGCGTAGTGGTTGGGAAAGGGCAGCATTAGATGCTCACTTGTTCCATTGAATGGATCTTACAAGGGTTGACATTATCTCCTGTCACATCATGCTTTTCACTCCTCTCTGATATATGTACTCGCCTCTGACAATCTGGATTGACTGTGTTAGTCTTGGACCGCCTGATATCGAGTGGAGGTGTTGGTTGTTGGTAGAGGCATTTGGAGTGTTGATCTGTGATTGTTGCTTGGACTTTGTGGCTGTTTGCAAATACTCTTCCTCTCCTATTTAGTTTACATTTCATTTCTCCCCAGTGTGTAGTTGAATTTTGCTGCTATTATGGCTTATATTCCAATATAACCTCTTTTCAGGGTATTATTATCCTCTTTGCACCCCAATTCAGTCTACAATTTATGTACATCAGATTTTGCACGTATTTATTATCTCTTCTGGGTGTACGCATGTTATATGCTTGCTTATTTGTAGTGTCATTTTATATTATGGAGATTTGCCTTACCAACCAATACATTTTTTGTCTATTGTGTTGGATATATGTATGGTTTTTAACTTATATTTAATGAAATCTGTTATTTTCAAATACTTGCACGTTTAGTATTTGCAGTTTTTCTTTGTTTAGCATAAAGTTAGTAGACTACGTACAATCATAAAGTTAGTAAAAATTCTCCTCTTCACACAAAAACATTGAATCTGAACCTTAATTTTTCATAATTTTTTCCAATTTAACCCATACACAACAGAGTAAACGTACATAAATATCCTTCTTTTATGCAATCGTAAACTGCTATGCTATACATATTTTTTTATGATGAGGCTATTCTTTCACCCAGGCAAATTTTAACCTAAGTCTAAATAATTATTGGTTACAAAAAAAATTTGATGGCCTGGTATAAATATTTTTTTTCTGCAATGAAAATCATAGTTTAAAATCACTGGATTCATGTAAATTTTGCCAAATTAAAAAAAAAAAAAATCATTAGTATTTTTGAAGCCTCTGATTACCATTACACTTGTTCTAGGTATTGCTCAGCTACTAGGGATGCCAGCAGGTACAACAGTGGATGTTTGCTGCTTCAGTTCATTCACATCTGCTGCCACCGTATGCACACACAGTAGTAACATAAGGCTTGTGAGAGTCTTCTTATGATCGTAAATGTTACTGCACATGAAAAACATATATGGCTATATGTGTATTTTTTCACACTGCTTGCAATAAATTAAATATTTATAAATATAGCAGATCATTGTTTTCATCATAAAGGTAGTAGTAGAGCCAAAACATTCTACTTGTCTCACAAAAACATTGAGTCTGGACATTTCTTTTTTGTTTGTGACCATCTACATTTGATAGAAAAGCTGAAATGATGGATGGTTTAAACTAGTTAAGCTGATGGCTGGGAGAAAATATTGTGTTATTCATCATTCGTGACAGCCATCTATTAACAGATATCCATTGAAAATTTAGTCATCATGGTAAAATTGTCAGATGTTTTTTAATCTACAGTGTTTTGTATATGTTGGTCAAAATGGCTGACCGTTTACTGGTTAGTCGTTTAGTCTGCTTTTTATACTTTACACATCCTTTATCCCTGCATGGACCATAGTGGCTAATACTATCTGGCATATGGTTTTGAGATACCTTAGGTACCAATACAAATGACAGGCAGCTGTACCACATACTTGTATGTTTGTGTAAGACAGTTTTTGATGTACAGATTTTCTCTATTTTATGTATATTGAAAAAAAAAATCATGAGCACTTTAGTTGACCTTTAGGCCATGTTTGCCGACACAGGAGGTGAGTATAAGCTTTTTTTATTTTATTACGGCCAAACATTTAGACCAAGAAGAATTTTTCTACTTATCTGTGCTTGACAAGTTTAAGAAGCCATTACTACTTAAAAACTGAAAGCTAACACCTAAAGCATGTGTCATGATCCGGGTCTGAGTTTGCATTCTGCTTCTCCTCCTCCCGCCTGGCCATGGCGGGGTTAACTATTTCTGCCTCTCTTTGGTATAGGGGTGGCAATTTCTTGGTGCTCTTGTTGGGAGCTCGTGTCAGTGATAGTTTTGGGCTTTGGCTTGAGCTGCTGATCTGTGATATTCCAGTGTTCCTTTTGCCTCTGACTTCCCGTACTTGTGTCTGACCTGTCCCCTGTACCTGACTTAGTGTTACTCTGGTCTGTATTCCCCTCCGTGTATGGCTCGGCTTGAACTGTGACTTCATCTCCTGTCTCCCGTTTTTGTTACCACAAGCTCGACCAGCCCTGACCTACTGGCCTAACACTGATTTTGTTCTCTGTCTTACGTCTCTGGTACCTCTGCTCTAGTCTGATTCTGACCCTCGGCTTGTATTTGACCACGAGTTCTGTTTTCCCCTTTAAACATTATGCTTACTGGCCATTACTGACTTGGCTCGTTTGGACCCCTCTCTATTGCCACCTTGTGGTGTGGCGCAGCCTTCACTGTGCTTTTGTGTGGCAGGTGTGACCTCTCTTCTCTCACCAACACCCCCTGGTGGAGTCTGCGTTACAGCATGGGACCTATGTTTTAGTATATTGAAATACATTTTAACATGGTGGCATAATAAGTTTTATGCAATTCGCTACACGCTGGATACTTTTCTTTTTCTTGATGCCACTTCATGGCTACTTTATTTTACTGATGTAGTTTGATAAAAAAAAAAGAAAAAAGCTGTATGCCTTTAAAGGAAACCTGTCGGCTCTTTTGGCCGCTATAAGATGCGGACACTGCCTTTCCGGGCTTATCTACAGCATTGTATAATGCTGTAGATAAGCCCCTGATCCAACCTGAAAGATAAGAAAAATAAGTTTTATTATACTCACCCGGGTGGCGGTCTGGTCCGATGGGTCTCACAGGTCTGGATCCGGCGCCTCCCAACTTCTTGCACCGCCACCCCCCTGCTTGCTTAATCGCTGCTCCTGCGCAGGCGTACTTATCTGCCCTGTTGAGGGCAGAACAGAATCTTGCAGTGCGCAGGTGCTGGGTCTCTCTGACCTTTCCCAGCACCTGCGCACTGCAGTTCTTTACCCTCAACAGGGCAGATAAGAACAAAGGCGGTGGTCGTATCTTATAGCAGCCAAAAGAGCTGACAGGTTCCCTTTGATAAGTTTGCTGCATTGTTAACGCAGACCCATTATTCTAGTTACTTTTTAAAACTTTTGTGGAGTCCAAAGTGTCATCTTTAGTAGTTATCAGCTAGATTCTTCTGTTTCCCTGATATACAGTTCAGCTGAGAATGGATGTTTTCTCAAGGTGGATAGAGGAGTAGGCCAATACTATACATCTTATCTCCCTTCATATTAAAAGTTCAGATACGTACGTATTGGACTTTTTGGTTTACAAGCAATCATATTTTTTTAAGAATATCCCTGTTGTTTAAAGAAATAAATTCCTCCAGGACTTTTTCAGCACTTCCAAAACCCTAGTGTGCTGCAATCCATAACATCAGGTTGCATTACTTCACAATGAGACTACCATATAACGAGAAGATCCCATGAGACTCTTTTAAATTAGAACACTTGTCTTAAGTTTGTTACCACTCACATCATTTACAGTTCATAGCGCTGTTGTGCTGCTACTGTGCAGAGCATAAAGAATTCTTAAGTGGAGACATGTATCCATAAATTATTATTGACTGTTTCAAATATGTTGTTTAATGAAACACATTAGACATAGTAAAACCTATCACCAATCCCGACATGTCTGTCTTAGGCCCCTACACATGTCATTGTCTCCAGTACATGTGGTGACACTTACACACGTAGACCCATTCAAAGCTATGGGTCTCCTGATCTCCCTGCAATCAGCGAGACCAGGTGACGCTGATGACAGTTGTAGTCAGCACACACCACCTGGGAATAGCGCTAACTACATCTCTCATCATCGTTGCCTGGTCTCCCTGCAATTAGTGAGACCAAGCAACGCTGGTGACAGTTGTAATCAGCACCGCCATGTGTGTATCGTACATATTAAATAATTTAAAAAAATCGTGTGGTGTCCCCCTTATTTTTCCTACCCACCTGAGAGAAAGGAGACAGCTGGAGGCTGTTGTTATTTTTCTGGGAAGGGGCCAATACCCATAAAGGTACCTAGCCTATGAATAACAGCTCACAGCTGTCTGCTTACCCTTTACTGGTTAGTAAAAATGGGAGACGCAAAATAAATGACGTTGGGTGCCCCCTATTTTTACGAACCAGCAAAGGTTAAACAAAGAGCTGTGCGCTGATATTAATAGGCTGGGAAGGGGCCATGAATATTGGCCCCCTCCCAGACTAAGAACACCAGCCCTCATTAGATGCGCCAATTCTGTTGCTTAGCCTCGACTCTTCCCACTTGCCCTGGTGCGTAGGAAAGTGGGGTAGTAGTTTGAGGTTTGATATCAACTGTGTTATGTCCGCTAACATCAAGCCCAGGGGTTAGTAATAGAGAGGCATCTATCGGACATGCCCCTTATTAACTCCATAGTCAAAATGAATAGACAGAGAGATAAGTCCTTGTGGGACCTCATCATCATGGATTAATGACAGACAGGTGAGGATTACTTTGATTTTTTATTTTTAGGTTAATAAATGGGTAAAAGAAAGTAATCGTTGGAATGATTTGTACAATTAAAGGACTTTTCTCTGTGTGTGTCATTGTTAATTTTGACTATAGGATTAGTAATGGGGGTGTCTGATAGATGTCACTCCATTACTAACCCCTGGCCTTGATGTCAACAGACATAAAACAGCTGACCTCAACCACCAAACTATTACCCCACTTGCCAAAACACCAGGGCAAGTGGGAAGAGCCAAATCAAAGCGCCAGAATTGGCACATCTAATGGATGTGCCATTTCTGGTGCGGCTGGGAGCTTGTGTTCTTAGACTGGGAGTGGGCCAATATCCATGGCTCCTTCTTAGGCTATTAATATCAGCCAGTAAAGGCTAAGCAGACAGATGTGAGCTGTTATTAATAGGCTAGGAACCGTTTATGGCTATTGGAATGTTCAACATCACGCCTTTTAAAAAAATAAATAAATACGTGCAGTACACACACAGCGGTGCAGACTACAACTGTCATCAGCGTCGCCTGGTCTCACTGATCACAGGAAGACGAGAGTTGGATTCAGCACCTGGCGCCTGGGAATAGTGCTAACTGCTTTTCCCAGATGCCGGTAGGTGTCACACTGATGGTGCACATGGACGGCACACGGATGCCACATTTATGTTATACATGGACACACTGACAAAGATCGCACCGGTATTGTTTTTTTCAGGCCACGTGCACACCACCATATCTTTATTCCTTATGTGATCCCCAAAAAATGGGATTTCACTCAGACCAATGTTATTCAAAAGGGGCATGCACATGTCCTGTTTTTTTCCCTAGATCAAGTCAGCCCGAGAAAAAAAATCACAGCATGTCTGAGTTTGATCTGATATTCAGATTACACTCGGCCATGCAAGACAATGAGTGCATGGAAGCCATTGGACTGAATTCAAATGACATCTGAGGATACTCCAATTTCTCTGATTCTGTCATCCAAGAGAATCATCAGATCACACTGTGCTGTCACTTGGATCAAAGTGTCATTTGCATAATCAGCCAGAATCTAAGGCCATCTAACCCCAGTCTTAGGGTACCGTCACACAGTGGCATTTTGATCGCTACGACGGCACGATTCGTGACGTTCCAGCGATATAGTTACGATCTCGCAGTGTCTGACACGCTCCTGCGATCAGGGACCCCGCTGAGAATCGTACGTCGTAGCAGATCGTTTGAAACTTTTTTTCATCGTCTAGTGTCCCGCTGTGGCGGCTTGATCGCATGGTGTAACAAAGGTGTGCACGATATTGTATACGATGTGCGTATAGTAACCAACGGCTTCTACATCGCACATACGTCATGAAATTATCGCTCCAGCGTCGTACATTGCAAAGTCAACGACGCTGGAGCGATATTGTTACGATGCTGGAGCGTCACGGATCGTGCCGTCGTAGCGATCAAAATGCCACTGTGTGACGGTACCCTTAGGTTCCTTTATCAATATCAGATTAGTGGAAGTTCAATTCTATGGATCAGGTGATTAAAGGATTCACAACAACTTGGTGAGCACTAGGTGTCCTTCTTTGTATACCAGGCACTGTTCTGTGTGTTTTGTAGTTTCTTCACCTGATATCCCAGCTCAATCCAATTAAAGGGGTTTTCCAGTTTTGGAAAATCACTTCCCCAGCTGCAGTTTGTTTTAAAAAGAAATTGAGCTTTAGTGACCCTCCCCTGGTACAGTGCTGAGTCTCTGCAGCTACTTCTAGAGTCATGTCATTTGCCCCACTTTTCCTGAAGAAGCTGGAACGTCCAGTGAAACATGTCTGGTAGGCGGGTGGTGGAGGGGAAGACCTTGATGTGTTTTATTATAGAGACTAAGCCAGTATAGCAGCTTGCAATGTGTGATGATGAGCTAAGGAGCACACACTATATAAATACTAAATACAATTAACTTTTGTTCTGATGACCATTAGTATGGTGATAATATACAACTATACTATAAGGAAGTCTCCTGTTTCTTATATTTTTTTTTAACTGATTTGACTTAGGGTACCGTCACACAGTGCAATTTTGATCGCTACGACGGCACGATTCGTGACGTTCGAGCGATATAGTTACGATATCGCAGTGTCTGACACGCTCCTGCGATCAGGGACCCCGCTGAGAATCGTACATAGTTACATAGTTACATAGTTATTAAGGTTGAAGGAAGACTATATGTCCATCTAGTTCAACCCATAGCCTAACCTAACATGCCCTAACATGTTGATCCAGAGGAAGGCAAAAAAAACCCATGTGGCAAAGAGTAAGCTCCACATTGGGGAAAAAAATTCCTTCCCGACTCCACATACGGCAATCAGTCTAGTTCCCTGGATCAACGCCCTATCAAGGAATCTAGTGTATATACCCTGTAACATTATACTTTTCCAGAAAGGTATCCAGTCCCCTCTTAAATTTAAGTAATGAATCACTCATTACAACATCATATGGCAGAGAGTTCCATAGTCTCACTGCTCTTACCGTAAAGAATCCGCGTCTGTTATTATGCTTAAACCTTTTTTCCTCCAAACGCAGAGGATGCCCCCTTGTCCCTGTTTCAGGTCTATGATTAAAAAGATCATCAGAAAGGTCTTTGTACTGTCCCCTCATATATTTATACATTAAAATAAGATCACCCCTTAGTCTTCGTTTTTCCAAACTAAATAGCCCCAAGTGTAATAACCTATCTTGGTATTGCAGACCCCCCAGTCCTCTAATAACCTTGGTCGCTCTTCTCTGCACCCGCTCCAGTTCAGCTATGTCTTTCTTAAACACCGGAGACCAGAACTGTGCACAGTATTCTAAGTGTGGTCGAACTAGTGACTTGTATAAAGGTAAAATTATATTCTCCTCATGAGCATCTATGCCTCTTTTAATGCATCCCATTATTTTATTTGCCTTTGTAGCAGCTGTCTGACACTGGCCCCTGAATATGAGTTTGTCATCCACCCATACACCCAGGTCTTTTTCATTGACGGTTTTGCCCAGAGTTTTAGAATTAAGCACATAATTATACATCTTATTACTTCTACCCAAGTGCATGACCTTACATTTATCCCCATTAAAGCTCATTTGCCATTTATCAGCCCAAGCTTCTAGTTTACATAAATCATCCTGTAATATAGAATTGTCCTCCTCTGTATTGATTACCCTGCAGAGTTTAGTGTCATCTGAAAATATTGAAATTCTACTCTGAATGCCCCCTACAAGGTCATTAATAAATATGTTAAAAAGAAGAGGGCCCAATACTGACCCCTGTGGTACCCCACTGCTAACCGCTACCCAGTCCGAGTGTGCTCCATTAATAACCACCCTTTGTTTCCTATCCCTGAGCCAGCTCTCAACCCACTTGCACATATTTTCCCCTATCCCCATTATTCTCATTTTATGTATCAACCTTTTGTGTGGCACCGTATCAAAAGCTTTTGAAAAGTCCATATACACTACATCCACTGGGTTCCCTTGGTCCAATCCGGAACTTACCTCTTCATAGAAACTGATCAAATTAGTCTGACATGAACGGTCCCTAGTAAACCCGTGCTGATACTGGGTCATGAGGTTATTCCTCTTCAGATACTCCAGTATAGCGTCCCTTAGAATGCCCTCCAGGATTTTACCCACAGTAGAGGTTAAGCTTACTGGCCTATAATTTCCGAGTTCAGTTTTTGTTCCCTTTTTGAATATTGGCACCACATTTGCTATACGCCAGTCCTGTGGCACAGACCCTGTTATTATGGAGTCTTTAAAGATTAAAAATAATGGTCTATCAATGACTGTACTTAATTCCTGCAGTACTCGAGGGTGTATCCCATCCGGGCCCGGAGATTTGTCAATTTTAGTGATTTGTAGACGCCGCCGCACTTCCTGCTGGGTTAAGCAGGTGACATTTAATTGGGAATTTTTATCACTAGTCATTTTGTCTGCCATGGGATTTTCTTGTGTAAATACTGATGAAAAAAAGTCATTTAGCATATTGGCCTTTTCCTCATCCTCATCCACCATCTCACCCAGTCTATTTTTAAGGGGGCCAACACTATCATTTTTTAGTTTCTTACTATTTATGTAGTTAAAGAATATTTTAGGATTATTTTTACTCTCTGGCAATGAGTCTCTCTGTCTCAATCTTTGCTGCCTTGATTTGCTTTTTACAGAATTTATTTAATTTTCTGTATTTATTTAATGCCTCCTCACTACCTACTTCCTTTAATTCTCTAAATGCTTTCTTTTTGTCACTTATTGCGCCCCTTACAGCTCTATTTAGCCATATTGGTTTCCTCCTATTTCTAGTATGTTTATTCCCATACGGTATATACTGTGCACAGGTCCTAGCCAGGATGCTAATAAATGTCTCCCATTTTCTTTGTGTATTTTTGTGTCTCAGGACATCGTCCCAGTTAATTGCACCAAGATCCTCTCTCATCCGTTGGAAATTTGCCCTCCTGAAGTTTAGTGTCCTTGTAACCCCTCTACTACACATCTTTTTAAAGGATACATGAAAACTTATTATTTTGTGATCGCTATTTCCCAAGTGACCCCCAACCCTTATATTTGATATGCGGTCTGGCCTGTTGGTTAATATTAGGTCTAGCAGTGCCCCCTTTCTTGTTGGGTCCTGAACCAGTTGTGAAAGGTAATTGTCTCTCATAGTTGTCAAAAACCGATTACCTTTGCTGGAACTGCAGGTTTCTGTTCCCCAATCTACTTCAGGGTAGTTGAAGTCCCCCATAATAATGACTTCTCCTTGAGTCGCAGCTTCATCTATTTGCTTTACGAGGATATTCTCCATTGCTTCCATTATTTTTGGAGATTTATAACAAACCCCTATCAGTAATTTATTATTTTTCCCCCTCCCCTTATCTCCACCCACAGGGATTCTACATTTTCATTAAATTCACCTATATTATCGCGCAGGATGGGTTTTAAGGACGATTTTACATATAGACACACCCCTCCCCCTCGCTTATCTGTACGGTCATTTCTGAACAGGCTATAGCCCTGCAAGTTAACAGCCCAGTCATGGCTCTCATCCAGCCACGTTTCAGATATCCCCACCATGTCATAATTATGCTCCAACAACATTAGTTCTAATTCGTCCATTTTGTTGGCGAGGCTTCTGGCATTAGTATACATGCACTTTATGTTCCTCTCTGTACTTCTATTTCTAAAATTATTAACTGTTCTGACCCCACCCCCCATGCCACCGCCACCCCCAACTTCCTTATTTGTGCCCAGGTCTCTGTCTGCACTATCTTCCCCTCCTATAAAATGAATACCCTCCCCCCCAATTCCTAGTTTAAACACTCCTCCAACCTTCTAGCCATTCTCTCCCCCAGCACAGCTGCACCCTCCCCATTGAGGTGCAGTCCATCCCTAGCGTAGAGCCTGTAGCCAACTGAGAAGTCGGCCCAGTTCTGCAGGAACCCAAACCCCTCCTTCCTACACCAATTCTTGAGCCACTTATTAACCTCCCTAATCTCCCGTTGCCTCTCTGGCGTGGCACGTGGTACCGGCAGTATTTCGGAAAATACCACGTTGGAGGTCCTTGCTTTCAGCTTGCAGCCTAATTCCCTGAAATCATCTTTAAGGACCTTCCACCTACCTCTAACTTTGTCATTAGTGCCAATGTGCACCATGACCGCTGGGTCCTCACCAGCCCCTCCCAATAATCTGTCCACCCGATCAGCGATGTGTCGGACTCGAGCGCCAGGTAGGCAGCACACCGTTCGATGATCCCTGTCTTTGTGACAGATTGCCCTATCTGTTCCCCTAATAATTGAGTCGCCCACTACCAGCACCTGTCTGGCCTGCCCTGCTCTCCTATTTCCCTCCTTACTGGAGCAGTCACTCCTCCGGCTTTCAGAGGACATGCCTGGCTGCAGCAGTGCTACCCCTGTACTGGCACCCCCCTCATCTGCCAAATTAGCAAACTTATTGGGGTGTGTGTCATGATTCCAATGGCAGGGAATCACAAAAGGACAAGCACCAACGAGCTCTAGGGTGATGGAACCTGAGCTGACCGCGACCCTAAACCTGAACACACAAATAACAATAGCCGGGGAACGTGCCTACGTTGATCCTAGACGTCTCGCACCAGCCGAAGATCTAACTTCCCCTATTAGAAGAAACACAGACCTCTCTTGCCTCCAGAGAAATACCCCACAGAAATAGCAGCCCCCCACATATAATGACGGTGAAATGAGAGGAAGGCACATACACAGTATGAAATCAGATTCAGCAAAATGAGGCCCGCTAAAACTAGATAGCAGAGGATACAAAAGTAAACTGCGTGGTCAGCAAAAAACCCTTCAAAAAACCATCCTGTAATTACTTGAACTCATGTTCCAACTCATGGAACATGAGAAGCAATTACAGCCCGCTAGAGCAACCAGCAGCAAAGAAACAATTATATGCAAGCTGGACAAGAACAAAAATAAATCAAAACGTGGAACAAGAAAATCAAAAACTTAGCTTGTCCTGAAGTTTACTGAAGCCAGAAGCTGAGGTAACAAAACACTCTGATAACCTTGATAGCCGGCGGGGAAATGACAAGAAAGCCCGGTTAAATAGGAAACTCCCAAATCCTAATAGAACAGGTGGACACCAGAGACAGCAGAACACAAATCACCCAGTACCATCAGTAACCACCAGAGGGAGCCCAAAAACAGAACTCACAACAGTACCCCCCCTTGAGGAGGGGTCACCGAACCCTCACGAGAACCACCAGGGCGACCAGGATGAGCCCTATGAAAAGCGCGGACCAAATCATCAGCATGAACATCAGAGGCAACCACCCAAGAATTATCCTCCTGACCATAACCCTTCCACTTGACCAAATATTGGAGTTTCCGTCTGGAAACACGAGAATCCAAGATCTTCTCCACAACATACTCCAATTCTCCCTCCACCAGCACCGGAGCAGGAGGCTCAGGCGAAGGAACAACAGGTACCTCATACCTCCGCAACAACGACCGATGGAACACATTATGAATAGCAAACGATGCCGGGAGATCCAAACGAAACGACACAGGGTTAAGAATTTCCAAGATCCTATAAGGACCGATGAACCGAGGCTTGAACTTAGGAGAAGAGACCTTCATAGGAACAAAACGAGAAGACAACCACACCAAGTCCCCAACACGAAGTCGAGGACCCACGCGGCGAGGGCGATTAGCAAACTGCTGAGCCTTCTCCTGGGACAACTTTAAATTGTCCACCACATGACTCCAAATCTGATGCAACCTATCCACCACCATGTCCACTCCAGGACAATCAGAAGGCTCCACCTGACCAGAGGAAAAACGAGGATGAAACCCCAAATTACAAAAGAAAGGAGAAACCAAGGTAGCAGAACTAGCCCGATTATTAAGGGCAAACTCGGCCAGCGGCAAAAAGGTAACCCAGTCATCCTGATCAGCAGAAACAAAACACCTCAAATAAGTTTCCAAGGTCTGATTAGTTCGCTCCGTCTGGCCATTCGTCTGAGGGTGGAATGCAGACGAAAAGGACAAATCAATGCCCATCTTAGCACAGAATGTCCGCCAAAATCTAGACACAAACTGGGATCCCCTGTCAGAAACTATGTTCTCCGGAATCCCATGCAAACGAACCACGTTCTGGAAAAACAGAGGGACCAACTCAGAGGAGGAAGGCAACTTAGGCAAGGGTACAAGATGAACCATTTTAGAAAAGCGGTCACACACAACCCAGATGACGGACATTTTTTGAGAGACAGGGAGATCCGAAATAAAGTCCATGGAAATGTGCGTCCAAGGCCTCTTCGGGATAGGCAAAGGTGACAACAATCCACTGGCTCGAGAACAGCAAGGCTTAGCCCGAGCACAAACCTCACAAGACTGCACAAAAGAACGCACATCCCTAGACAAGGAAGGCCACCAAAAAGACCTGGCCACCAAGTCTCTAGTACCAAATATTCCAGGATGACCTGCCAACGCAGAAGAATGGACCTCAGAGATGACTCTACTGGTCCAGCTATCCGGAACAAACAGTCTCTCAGGCGGACAACGATCAGGTTTACCCGCCTGAAACTCCTGCAAAGCACGTCGCAAGTCTGGGAAGACGGCCGACAAAATCACCCCATCCTTAAGGATACCAGTGGGCTCAGAATTTCCAGGGGAGTCAGGCACAAAACTCCTAGAAAGAGCATCCGCCTTCACATTCTTTGAACCTGGCAGGTATGAAACCACAAAATTGAAACGAGAGAAAAACAGTGACCAACGAGCCTGTCTAGGATTCAGACGCCTGGCAGACTCAAGGTAAATCAGATTTTTGTGATCAGTCAAGACCACCACACGATGTCTAGCACCCTCCAGCCAATGACGCCACTCCTCAAATGCCTACTTCATGGCCAAAAGTTCCCGATTACCCACATCATAATTCCGCTCAGCGGGCGAAAATTTTCTAGAAAAGAACGCACATGGCTTCATCACCGAGCAATCGGAGCTTCTCTGTGACAAAACCGCCCCCGCTCCAATCTCGGAAGCATCAACCTCAACTTGGAAAGGAAGAGAAACATCAGGCTGACGCAACACAGGAGCAGAAGAAAACCGGCGTTTAAGTTCCTGAAAGGCCTCCACAGCCGCAGGAGACCAATCAGCAACATCAGCACCCTTCTTAGTCAAATCCGTCAAAGGCTTAACAACACTACAAAAATTAGTTATAAAACGACGATAGAAATTAGCAAAGCCCAAGAACTTCTGCAAACTCTTAAGAGATGCAGGCTGCGTCCAGTCACAAATAGCCCGAACCTTGACGGGATCCATCTCAATAGTAGAAGGGGAAAAAATATACCCCAAGAAAGAAATCTTCTGGACTCCAAAGAGACACTTTGAGCCCTTTACAAACAAGGAATTAGCCCGCAGGACCTGAAACACCTTCCTGACCTGCTGAACATGAGACTCCCAGTCATCAGAAAAAAACAAAATATCATCCAAATACACAATCATAAATTTATCCAGATATTCACGGAAAATATCGTGCATAAAGGACTGGAAGACTGAAGAAAGTCCGAAAGGCATTACCAAATACTCAAAATGGCCCTCAGGCGTATTAAATGCGGTTTTCCACTCATCACCTTGCTTTATTCGTATAAGATTATACGCACCCCGGAGATCAATCTTAGTGAACCATTTAGCCCCCTTAATGCGAGCAAACAAATCAGTCAACAAAGGCAAAGGATACTGATATTTTACGGTAATCTTATTCAAAAGACGATAATCTATACAAGGTCTCAAGGACCCATCTTTCTTGGCCACGAAAAAAAAACCTGCTCCCAAAGGGGACGAAGATGGACGGATATGTCCCTTTTCCAAGGACTCCTTAACATAATCCCGCATAGCAGTATGCTCTGGCACTGACAGATTGAACAAACGACCTTTAGGAAATTTACTACCAGGAATTAAATCTATAGCACAATCGCAATCCCTGTGAGGAGGAAGGGAACTGAGCTTAGGCTCCTCAAAAACATCCCGATAATCCGACAAAAATACAGGAACCTCAGAAGGAGTAGATGAAGCGATAGAAATCGGAGGTGCATCATCATGAACCCCCTGACATCCCCAGCTTAAAACAGACATTGTTTTCCAGTCAAGGACTGGATTATGAGTTTGTAACCATGGCAGACCAAGTACTAGAACATCATGTAAATTATACAACACCAGGAAGCGAATCACCTCCTGATGAACGGGAGTCATACGCATGGTCACTTGTGTCCAGTACTGAGGTTTATTCATAGCTAAAGGTGTAGAGTCAATTCCCTTCAAAGGAATAGGGACTTCCAGAGGCTCAAGACTAAACCCACATCGCTTGGCAAATGACCAATCCATAAGACTCAGGGCAGCGCCTGAATCTACATAGGCATCGACGGAAATGGATGATAATGAGCAAATCAGAGTCACAGACATAGTAACATAGTAACATAGTTAGTAAGGCCGAAAAAAGACATTTGTCCATCCAGTTCAGCCTATATTCCATCATAATAAATCCCCAAATCTACATCCTTCTACAGAACCTAATAATTGTATGATACAATATTGTTCTGCTCCAGGAAGACATCCAGGCCTCTCTTGAACCCCTCGACTGAGTTCGCCATCACCACCTCCTCAGGCAAGCAATTCCAGATTCTCACTGCCCTAACAGTAAAGATCCTCTTCTATGTTGGTGGAAAAACCTTCTCTCCTCCAGACGCAAAGAATGCCCCCTTGTGCCCGTCACCTTCCTGGGTATAAACAGATCCTCAGCGAGATATTTGTATTGTCCCCTTATATACTTATACATGGTTATTAGATCGCCCCTCAGTCGTCTTTTTTCTAGACTAAATAATCCTAATTTCGCTAATCTATCTGGGTATTGTAGTTCTCCCATCCCCTTTATTAATTTTGTTGCCCTCCTTTGTACTCTCTCTAGTTCCATTATATCCTTCCTGAGCACCGGTGCCCAAAACTGGACACAGTACTCCATGTGCGGTCTAACTAGGGATTTGTACAGAGGCAGTATAATGCTCTCATCATGTGTATCCAGACCTCTTTTAATGCACCCCATGATCCTGTTTGCCTTGGCAGCTGCTGCCTGGCACTGGCTGCTCCAGGTAAGTTTATCATTAACTAGGATCCCCAAGTCCTTCTCCCTGTCAGATTTACCCAGTGGTTTCCCATTCAGTGTGTAATGGTGATATTGATTCCTTCTTCCCATGTGTATAACCTTACATTTATCATTGTTAAACCTCATCTGCCACCTTTCAGCCCAAGTTTCCAACTTATCCAGATCCATCTGTAGCAGAATACTATCTTCTCTTGTATTAACTGCTTTACATAGTTTTGTATCATCTGCAAATATCGATATTTTACTGTGTAAACCTTCTACCAGATCATTAATGAATATGTTGAAGAGAACAGGTCCCAATACTGACCCCTGCGGTACCCCACTGGTCACAGCGACCCAGTTAAAGACTATACCATTTATAACCACCCTCTGCTTTCTATCACTAAGCCAGTTACTAACCCATTTACACACATTTTCCCCCAGACCAAGCATTCTCATTTTGTGTACCAACCTCTTGTGCGGCACGGTATCAAACGCTTTGGAAAAATCGAGATATACCACGTCCAATGACTCACCGTGGTCCAGCCTATAGCTTACCTCTTCATAAAAACGGATTAGATTGGTTTGACAGGAGCGATTTCTCATAAACCCATGCTGATATGGAGTTAAACAGTTATTCTCATTGAGATAATCCAGAATAACATCCCTCAGAAACCCTTCAAATATTTTACCAACAATAGAGGTTAGACTTACTGGCCTATAATTTCCAGGTTCACTTTTAGAGCCCTTTTTGAATATTGGCACCACATTTGCTATGCGCCAGTCCTGCGGAACAGATCCTGTCGCTATAGAGTCCCTAAAAATAAGAAATAATGGTTTATCTATTACATTACTTAGTTCCCTTAGTACTCGTGGGTGTATGCCATCCGGACCCGGAGATTTATCTATTTTAATCTTATTTAGCCGATTTCGCACCTCTTCTTGGGTTAGATTGGTGACCCTTAATATAGGGTTTTCATTGTTTCTTGGGATTTCACCTAGCATTTCATTTTCCACCGTGAATACCGTGGAGAAGAAGGTGTTTAATATGTTAGCTTTTTCCTCGTCATCTACAACCATTCTTTCCTCACTATTTTTTAAGGGGCCTACATTTTCAGTTTTTATTCTTTTACTATTGATATAGTTGAAGAACAGTTTGGGATTAGTTTTACTCTCCTTAGCAATGTGCTTCTCTGTTTCCTTTTTGGCAGCTTTAATTAGTTTTTTAGATAAAGTATTTTTCTCCCTATAGTTTTTTAGAGCTTCAATGGTGCCATCCTGCTTTAGTAGTGCAAATGCTTTCTTTTTACTGTTAATTGCCTGTCTTACTTCTTTGTTTAGCCACATTCGGTTTTTCCTATTTCTAGTCCTTTTATTCCCACAAGGTATAAACCGCTTACACTGCCTATTTAGGATGTTCTTAAACATTTCCCATTTATTATCTGTATTCTTATTTCTGAGGATATTGTCCCAGTCTACCAGATTAAGGGCATCTCTAAGCTGGTCAAACTTTGCCTTCCTAAAGTTCAGTGTTTTTGTGACTCCCTGACAAGTCCCCCTAGTGAAAGACAGGTGAAACTGTACAATATTGTGGTCGCTATTTCCTAGATGCCCAACCACCTGCAGATTTGTTATTCTGTCAGGTCTATTAGATAGTATTAGGTCTAAAAGTGCTGCTCCTCTGGTTGGATTCTGCACCAATTGTGAAAGATAATTTTTCTTGGTTATTAGCAGAAACCTGTTGCCTTTATGGGTTTCACAGGTTTCACTTTCCCAGTTAATATCCGGGTAGTTAAAGTCCCCCATAACCAGGACCTCATTATGGGTTGCAGCTTCATCTATCTGCTTTAGAAGTAGACTTTCCATGGTTTCTGTTATATTTGGGGGTTTGTAACAGACCCCAATGAGAATTTTGTTACCATTTTTCCCTCCATGAATTTTGACCCATATGGACTCGACATCCTCATTTCCTTCGCTAATATCCTCCCTTAAAGTGGACTTTAGACAAGACATTACATAGAGACAAACCCCTCCTCCTCTCCGATTTTTACGATCCTTTCTAAACAGACTGTAACCCTGTAAGTTAACTGCCCAGTCATAGCTTTCATCTAACCATGTCTCGGTTATTCCCACTATGTCAAAGTTACCTGTAGATATTTCTGCTTCTAGTTCTTCCATCTTGTTTGTCAGGCTTCTGGCGTTTGCGAGCATGCAGTTTAGAGGATTTTGTTTTGTTCCAATCTCCTCGCTGTGGATTGCTTTAGAAATGTTCTTACCTCCCATCTGAGTATGTTTTCCTGGGTCTTCTTTGTTCAAGTCTAATGTTTTTCTTCCCGTCCCCTCTTCTTCTAGTTTAACGCTGTACTGTAACGTACTAATGGCAACAGACTTATCAACCTTTTTTGTGCGTTTAGAGCATGCTGATATAACATGAGCTGAATCACCACAATAAAAGCACAACCCATTTTTCCGCCTATAGTTTTGCCGTTCACTTCTAGACTGAACTCTATCACATTGCATTGTCTCAAGTGCCTGTTCAGAAGACACCGCCAAATGGTGCACAGGTTTGCGCTCCCGTAAACGCCGATCAATCTGAATAGCCATAGTCATAGACTCATTCAGACCAGTAGGCGCAGGGAACCCCACCATAACATCTTTAATGGCCTCAGAAAGGCCATCTCTGAACTTTGCAGCCAGGGCGCACTCATTCCACTGAGTAAGCACTGACCATTTCCGAAATTTTTGACAATATATTTCTGCTTCATCTTGCCCCTGAGAGAGAGCTAATAAAGCTTTTTCAGCCTGAATCTCTTGGTTAGGTTCCTCATAGAGCAAACCCAATGCCAGAAAAAACGCATCCACATTAAGCAACGCAGGATCCCCTGGTGCCAATGCAAATGCCCAATTTTGAGGGTCACCCCGCAGGAAAGATATAATAATCTTAACCTGCTGAGCAGGGTCTCCAGAAGAGCGAGATTTCAAAGAAAGGAACAGCTTGCAATTGTTCCTAAAATTCAGAAAACTAGATCTATCTCCAGCAAAGAACTCTGGAATAGGAATTCTAGGTTCAGACATAGGAGCATGTACAACAAAATCTTGTATATTTTGAACCTTAGCAGCAAGATTATTCAAGCTGGAAGCTAAACTCTGGACGTCCATGATAAACAACTAAGGTCAGAGCCATTCAAGGATTAAGAGGAGGAAAAAAAAAAAAAAATCAGCCAGGCTGCAATTAGGGCTAGACAGCAACCTCAGAGGAGAAAAAAAAAAAAACTTCCTCATACTACTTTTCCTCCTACTTCAGCCCAAACATTTTAGGCCGGCTATACTGTCATGATTCCAATGGCAGGGAATCACAAAAGGACAAGCATCAATGAGCTCTAGGGTGATGGAACCTGAGCTGACCGCAACCCTAAACCTGAACACACAAATAACAATAGCCGGGGAACGTGCCTACGTTGATCCTAGACGTCTCGCACCAGCCGAAGATCTAACTTCCCCTATTAGAAGAAACACAGACCTCTCTTGCCTCCAGAGAAATACCCCACAGAAATAGCAGCCCCCCACATATAATGACAGTGAAATGAGAGGAAGGCACATACACAGTATGAAATCAGATTCAGCAAAATGAGGCCCGCTAAAACTAGATAGCAGAGGATACAAAAGTAAACTGCGCGGTCAGCAAAAAACCCTTCAAAAAACCATCCTGTAATTACTTGAACTCATGTTCCAACTCATGGAACATGAGGAGCAATTACAGCCCGCTAGAGCAACCAGCAGCAAAGAAACAATTATATGCAAGCTGGACAAGAACAAAAATAAATCAAAACGTGGAACAAGAAAATCAAAAACTTAGCTTGTCCTGAAGATTACTGAAGCCAGAAGCTGAGGTAACAAAACACTCTGATAACCTTGATAGCCGGCGGGGAAATGACAAGAAAGCCCGGTTAAATAGGAAACTCCCAAATCCTAATAGAACAGGTGGACACCAGAGACAGCAGAACACAAATCACCCAGTACCATCAGTAACCACCAGAGGGAGCCCAAAAACAGAACTCACAACAGGTGTGCCAGGTCAGGACTAGCCTCCCTAGCACTCTTCCCTCTACCCCGCTTCCTAACTGTCACCCAGCTTCCTACTTCACCATCCTGCAGCTCCATCCTACCATCCCCCCCCTCATCTGTCCCATTGAGCGTCTGCTCCGTGAGCAGAAGACTCCTCTCCATATTGTCTATGGATCTCAGTGTTGCCAGCTGCACATTTAGAGTCAGAATCTGGGTTTCCAAATGCACAACGTGCTCACATCTCGCACAGCAGTATGCACCCTCGATCGGCTGCTCAAGGACTGCATACATGTGGCAAGATGTGCACTGGATGGCATTAACAAGAGTGGAGCACATTTCCTAATGGGGATTGCACCAGACAGAACAGTTCAATAAAAAAAAATGAAAATTAAATACAAAGTATTAATAAAAATCAGACAGCAATTCAGTAATTCCTCCCTTGGAAACTCCCTGACTCCAAAGTCACTGAATCACAAGTCACACTTACCGCCGTCCACACTTACACTCAGGCCACACTCAGCTCGCTCACACTCGCTATGCTGAAGATTTAAAGAATTTTTTTTTTTTCTCTCCCTTAACAGCAATCCACCTTGCTGTCCAAATGCACTTCCATAGCAGATCGTTTGAAACTTTCTTTCGTCGTCTAGTGTCCCGCTGTGGCAGCATGATCGCATGGTGTAACATATATCGTATACGATGTGCGCATAGTAACCAACGGCTTCTACATCGCACATACGTCATGAAATTATCGCTCCAGCGTCGTACATCGCAAAGTGTGACAGCAGTCTATTACGCTGGAGCGATATTGTTACGATGCTGGAGTGTCACGAATCGTGCCGTCGTAGCGATCAAAATTGCACTGTGTGACGGTACCCTTATATAAGTTAAAATATTAGTTTAAAAGTTTTAACCCTAAATTCTAAAAACGAATAGCAGTGTTGAAATAGGATTTTAGTTAGTCATTGGCAAAAATAGTTAATATTTTCACATGATTATTAACCCTCCACACTAGGGTCATTGTATATACAGTTATAAACACCAGAGCTGTCAACGTGGTGTCAGTGCCACAGAGAAGAACAGATACTAGCAGCAGCGATGGACACTCAGTGCTGGATCAGGGGAGGGTGAGTATAGAGTTTTGTTGTTATGTTTTCATAAAACAAGCTGCCCCTCATAGAGAGTTTTTTTCTGAAATCAGAAAACTTTAACTTAAATGGGTTTAAAATACATTTGTCACCAGATTTCACAATACCCAACTGTATACATTATTAAACAGACCTCTTATTATAGATGAGACTAGTGTGCTTACTTTGAAAATCCATGTCTGAATTGCTGTATGTAAGATGAACATTTTATGTGTCTAGTTATAAAATGAAATCGCTCAGGAGTCTATGTCCGTCCATCCAGCCTGAGTGACATCTGAAGCTTATACTGAGCAGTGTGAGATCTCAGCAGCAGGGAGTTGGCAAGCTAAGAAGCTGTCAATCAGATTAGGTGGGCAGATCTTGAGTTTAATGTGCATAAAGGATTAAATAGCCCATCTGACATAGATTAACAAAGTAAATACTGCATCCATATCAGATCTAATGTCGCATGTGTTTTTTTTTCATGTATGAGAAAAATGGACAGAATTTCAAGTTTTATAAGATTTTCATCAGAGTTTGGTCAGTTTCATCCGTTTTTCTCTGATGGGGCAAAATAGTTTTTTTTTATCCATCAGTCAGTGAAAAATTGACAGTACACATAGCATCGAAGTGCTGTCCGTTTTTTTACGGACATATAGACTTCCTTTACCGTTTTTCATCCGA
Source organism: Ranitomeya imitator (assembly GCF_032444005.1). Taxonomy (NCBI): domain Eukaryota; kingdom Metazoa; phylum Chordata; class Amphibia; order Anura; family Dendrobatidae; genus Ranitomeya; species Ranitomeya imitator. The sequence continues at coordinate 655,576,639 of NC_091284.1, read as the reverse complement.
CACTCAGATCAGTTCTCCATGAATTTTCACCACTTGGTCTGAGAAAACAAAATCAGACATTTGAACAGCCCCATAGACTTTCATAGTTACGAGTGTTATCTGTTGAAAACACTGATAGCACTTGTTCGAGAAAAACTGAATGAGGCTTACGAGATCTACTTAAATCACCACTCCAGCGGGTATTTTTTCAGTGGTGGAGTGGCGCTTTAAATGTAAGGTCCCTGCCCCCAGTCATATATTCACCCTCCGGCATCTTCACTGTTTTTTGGCACTGCTCCAGTCTATCTTGCGAGCGCAGCTTCTGACTGGTCAGAAGTCAGAAGCTACGTCACAAGCTTGCAATGCAAGTCAATCAGAGCCAGAACGAGGCCAAAACAGAGATGTATTGAACCTCCGTGCAGCTCCATGAAACTCTAGAGCAGCCAGTAGGTCACTTTTCCCCAGAGATGGATGGGAGTGATGATGGAAAACGATGAAGACTGCAGAAAGGGAGTATGAGACGGGGCAGGTGAATAACATTTAACCCCTCTGTGACCTTAGACGTACTATCCCGTCGAGGTGCCCTGGGCTTATCTGACCCTGGACGGGATAGTACGTCATAGCCGATCGGCCGCGCTCACGGGGGGGAGCGCGGCCGATCGCGGCCGGGTGTCAGCTGCTTATCGCAGCTGACATCCGGCACTATGTGCCAGGAGCGGTCACGGACCGCTCCCGGCACATTAACCCCTGGCACACCGCGATCAAAGATGATCGCGATGTGCCGGCGGTGCAGGGAAGCACCGGGCAGGGAGGGGGCTCCCTGCGGGCTTCCCTGAGACCCCCGGAGCAACGCGATGTGATCGCGTTGCTGCGAGGGTCTCACCTCCCTCCCTGCTCCCTCCAGCCCCGGATCCAAGATGGCCGCGGATCCGGGTCCTGCAGGGAGGGAGGTGGCTTCACAGAGCCTGCTCAGAGCAGGCACTGTGAAGCCTGCAGCGCTGCATGTCAGATCAGTGATCTGACAGAGTGCTGTGCAAACTGTCAGATCACTGATCTGTGATGTCCCCCCCTGGGACAAAGTAAAAAAGTAAAAAAAAAATTTTCCAAATGTGTAAAAAAAATAAAAAAAAATATTCCAAAATAATGAAAAAAAAAATATATTATTCCCATAAATACATTTCTTCATATAAATAAAAAAAATGGTATTGCAAAAAATATTTTTTGCAATAAAAAGGGTCTTTCAGTGTGTGACGGCTGCCAATCATAAAAATCCGCTAAAAAACTCGCTATAAAAGTAAATCAAACCCCCCTTCATCACCCCCTTAGTTAGGGAAAAATAAAAAAAATGTATTTATTTCCATTTTCCCATTAGGGCTAGGGTTAGGGCTAGGGTTAGGGCTAGGGCTAGGGTTAGGGCTAGGGTTAGGGCTAGGGCTAGGGTTAGGGCTAGGGTTAGGGCTAGGGTTAGGGCTAGGGTTAGGGCTAGGGCTAGGGTTAGGGCTAGGGTTAGGGCTAGGGTTAGGGCTAGGGTTAGGGTTGGGGCTACAGTTAGGGTTGGGGCTAAAGTTAGGGTTAGGGTTTAGATTACATTTACAGTTGGGAATAGGGTTGGGATTAGGGTTAGGGGTGTGTCAGGGTTAGAGGTGTGGTTAGGGTTACCGTTGGAATTAGGGTTAGGGGTGTGTTTAGATTAGGGTTTCAGTTATAATTGGGGGGTTTCCACTGTTTCGGCACGTCAGGGGCTCTCCAAACACGACATGGCGTCCGATCTCAATTCCAGCCAATTCTGCGTTGAAAAAGTAAAACAGTGCTCCTTCCCTTCCGAGCTCTCCTGTGTGCCCAAACAGGGGTTTACCCCAACATATGGGGTATCAGCGTACTCAGGACAAATTGGACAACAACTTTTGTGGACCAATTTCTCCTGTTACCCTTGGGAAAATACAAAACTGGGGGCTAAAAAATAATTTTTGTGGGAAAACAAAAAGATTTTTTATTTTCACGGCTCTGCGTTATAAACTGTAGTGAAACACTTGGGGGTTCAAAGTTCTCACAACACATCTAGATAAGTTCATTGAGGGGTCTAGTTTCCAATATGGGGTCACTTGTGGGGGGTTTCTACTGTTTAGGTACATTAGGGGCTCTGCAAACGCAATGTGACGCCTGCAGACCAATCCATCTAAGTCTGCATTCCAAATGATGCTCCTTCCCTTCCGAGCCCTCCCATGCGCCCAAACGGTGGTTCCCCCCCACATATCGGGTATCAGCGTACTCAGGACAAATTGGATAACAACATTTAGGGTCCAATTTCTCCTGCTAACCTTGGAAAAATACAAAACTGGGGGCTAAAATATAATTTTTGTGGAAAAAAAAATATTTTTTATTTGCATGGCTCTGCGTTATAAACTGTAGTGAAATACTTGGGGGTTTAAAGCTCTCACAACACATCAAGATGAGTTCCTTAGGGGGTCTACTTTCCAAAATGGTGTCACTTGTGGGGGGGTTCTACTGTTTAGGTACATTAGGGGCTCTGCAAACGCAATGTGACGCCTGCAGACCATTCCATCTAAGTCTGCATTCCAAATGGCGCTCCTTCCCTTCCGAGCCCTCCCATGCGCCCAAACGGTGGTTCCCCCCCACATATGGGGTATCAGCGTACTCAGGACAAATTGGACAACAACTTTTGGGGTCCAATTTCTCCTGTTACCCTAGGGAAAATACAAAACTGGGGGCTAAAAAATAATTTTTGTGGGAAAAAAATTTTGTTTTATTTTTATGGCTCTGCATTATAAACTTCTGTGAAGCCCTTGGTAGGTCAAAGTGCTCACCACACATCCAGATAAGTTCCTTAGGGGGTCTACTTTCCAAAATGGTGTTACTTGTGGGGGGTTTCAATGTTTAGGCACATCAGTGGCTCTCCAAACGCAACATGGCGTCCCATCTCAATTCCTGTCAATTTTGCATTGAAAAGTCAAACGGCGCTCCTTCCCTTCCGAGCTCTCCCATGCGCCCAAACAGTGGTTTACTGCCACATATGGGGTATCAGCGTACTCGGGACAAATTGGACAACAACTTTTGAGGTCCAATTTCTTCTCTTACCCTTGGAAAAATAAAAAATTGGGGGCAAAAATATAATTTTTGTGAAAAAATATGATTTTTTATTTTTACGGTTCTGCATTATAAACTTCTGTGAAGCACTTGGTGGGTCAAAGTGCTCACCACACATCCAGATAAGTTCCTTAGGGGGTCTACTTTCCAAAATGGTGTCACTTGTGGGGGGTTTAAATGTTTAGGCACATCAGTGGCTCTCCAAACGCAACATGGCGTCCCATCTCAATTCCTGTCAATTTTGCATTGAAAAGTCAAATAGCGCTCCTTCCCTTCCGAGCTCTCCCATGCGCCCAAACAGTGGTTTACTGCCACATATGGGGTATCAGCGTACTCAGGACAAATTGGACAACAACTTTTTGGGTCCAATTTCTCCTGTTACCCTTGGTAAAATAAAACAAATTGGAGCTGAAGTAAATTTTTTGTGTAAAAAAGTTAAATGTTCATTTTTATTTAAACATTCCAAAAATTCCTATTAAACACCTGAAGGGTTAATAAACTTCTTGAATGTGGTTTTGAGCACCTTGAGGGGTGCAGTTTTTAGAATGGTGTCACACTTCGGCATTTTCTATCATATAGACCCCTCAAAATGACTTCAAATGAGACGTGGTCCCTAAAAAAAAATGGTGTTGTAAAAATGAGAAATTGCTGGTCAACTTTTAACCCTTATAACTCCCTAACAAAAAAAAAAATTGGTTCCAAAATTATGCTGATGTAAAGGAGACATGTGGGAAATGTTACTTATTAAGTATTTTGTGTGACATATCTCTGTGATTTAATTGCATAAAAATTCAAAGTTTGAAAATTGCGAAATTTTCAAAATTTTCGCCAAATTTCCGTTTTTTTCACAAATAAACGCAGGTACTATCAAAGAAATTTTACCACTATCATGAAGTACAATATGTCACGATAAAACAATGTCAGAATCACCAGGATCCGTTGAAGCGTTTCGGAGTTATAACCTCATAAAGGGACAGTGGTCAGAATTGTAAAAATTGGCCTGGTCATTGACGTGCAAACCACCCTTGGGGGTAAAGGGGTTAAAGCACCACTCCAGTGGTGCAATATAAGAAAAACTGCAGTGGTGCTGTAATAATGTATGCGGTTTCTATTGTGAAATAAGCTGCAGCACTGTTAAATGATAAGAGGGACAAGATAAAGGCTGCAAAAACCCTTTAGCAGACCAAAATAGTTTCTAACCGATCCAGGTACTGCTGGACATAGCCTAGTTCTGTACACTATCCCCAGAAGTCTTTTATATAATGAATGGGCGTGCCACTGCTCCATTGTAAGGGGATATTTCACAGCTCCATACATGTAATCTATGGAGGTCGTATTGGTTGAACCCTCGTTATTAGCGAATTATCGCCTATCCTGTTAATAAGTGATAACATGTGAAGCTGGGAATAACCATAGGACAGAATTTTCTAGCGACAGATTTGTGCAACACATTAGAAAATGCCAATTACAGGCACTGGCAGATGAAGCCCAAATTTTTGATAAAACAAAGAAAATTCTACATTGGCTTAATCATAGTGGAGTCTACAGGATCTACAGTGTGCATTTCAATTACTCTTTTCTTCCCCTCTGATCATTTTGAAGCAATACTTCTAAGAAATACAAAATGTGCAAAGATCTTTTTAAGTAAAAGTCAAAACCAAGCTATTTGTTAATTGAAAGAAAGTATGGATTTGCTGATTTCCAGTGCAGAGGTCAAGGAAGAATGCTTTTTAATCAAGGCATATTTCATTTTAACAAGTACCGGGGTCTATAAAGCAAATACTAAAACAATTCCATGTTCCTGCCCATGGCACCTGGTCTAGTTTTCTGATGACAGGGTGAAGCGATGCTTTATTAAGCCGGGGGGGAAGCTAATTCTGGGAAGCTGTATTTCACACCAGGAGCTGGAAGTGTTCTGTGCAGCTTAGCAGAATCAATTGTTACAGCAGTGATTGCATTTGAATGATGGCTGACTGATTTTCTTTTCTGTTTGTAATGATAGAACATAATTAAATATGCCTTTATAGAACAGGTTATTTTCATAAAGGGATGTGAATATCATTGATAGTATGATGTTTGATGCCCTATGACAAAATACTCATGAGCGGCATAATTAGATTAAACTGAAAGCAATGGCCGTCATGGCGTCGCTCTGCACTTCCATGTTTAATGGTCCACATCTCTCTGCAGGCTGCCTGTCACATCCAGTGATGTCACTCATGGTTCTGTAGAAAAAGTGGTGCAGGCATGACTTTTCCAGCAACAAAGGCTGACTGATGGGAAGAGCCAAACATTAACTAGTCGCATGGATAATACTGTTCAAATGGATGTCCATTGGTCTGTATCAGTGCCATTGGGTAGCAGCCACAGGATCCCAGCTCTTGTATAGCTCCGGGTACTTCAGGTAGTCTTCTGACCCCAGTGTGTGGTGGTGCGCACAAAAATCTGAGGGTGAATGGCATTGGGATCCACTCCAGCGGCATCCAGTACGGAGAAAAACTGGGAAACTGAAGGGCAAGTATACAATCTGACCCGGGGTCTGAATTTTTTTAATTTTATTGTCAGATCTGGGGTCTGATATTGATATGGAGGGTATGAATATATTCAACAGAGACAATTTATATATGCCATATCACCTGAAAAGACCACTCTCATTTTTGCTGCCTCCCACTGCTCAGTTATCACGGTGTAAGGGCTCTTTCCAACTGCGTTTAAAACATCTCTCCGATGTTGATCCAGAAACATAGGACGAGCGTCATGCGAGTGTAATGCGATTTTTCTCACATAACATCCGTATGACATGCGTATGCAGTGCGTTTTTTCCTCTGCAACTATAATTCTACATTCATTTACAGTGTTCTATGCTACAGAATAGTAATGTATCCGTAAAAATCGGATGGCATACGGATGGTCCATTTTTTTTTCTTGCACCCATTGACTTGCATTGGTGAGTCTCGTCCAATATACGCAGCCACTCGCAGCATACTGCGATTTTTTTTCTCATCCATATTCCAGCTAAAATAAAAATTGCAGATAAGCAGTAAATGAATAACATTAGTTAGAGTGCAATCAGAATTATTATCAGACTGCACTTGTCCGATTTAAACGCAGATGAGTATGAGCCCTAAGGAACTCTCTCAGGTTGATAGCTTTAAAAATGCAATGAATGAGAAAATGTCCGTATATTTTGTATTTCTGCTTTCTGCCCAATCTGACATTGAAGAGATGCAAGGAGAGCAGTAGTTACCAATCAACCGTATGATGCCCAAGGAGTCTCATGCAGGGGTCTTATTATGCAGGGGACTTATGAATTAAAATGTAATCTGTTCACAAGTCATTGAACAGCATATTATGGCCTTGGTGACTGGGAATGCTACCTCTATCTCTCCACATTCATATTGGGAAGGATAGAAAAATGATCGGGACACTTCAGCCAAAATCTTTTCTTTGCGTCTGTTCGCATGTTGGGATAATCTGGAAAGCTACCAATTATGTAGAACAATGTACGGTAGTTTTACTCCAAATTGTCACAGTTTGGGGATGCATTTATTAACCAATGTTTTCAGATGTGATACATTTTTAACCCGTTGACATTTATAGCAGATGTGAATACTTACTGTATGAAACAGGCTCAAGACATGAGCCTGCATCATACCACCATACAGTGTGGATGTTGGCGGCATTATACAGCTGGCACCTGAGAGTAACTGCTGTGATTGGAGCCAGCTTTGATAACAATAGTTTAACCTCTTGGCAATTAGTGGGGTTGCTGTAGACATCCAAGTCCCCCGCTGTGATTCGATTGTGGGTACTCAATGGGTTGTCATCACAGCCTGGGGCCTACTAAAGGCCTCTATGTGGCTTGTTACTACAACTGCTAAACAGGCCCTGGCTGTTTAACCCTCTAAAGCCTGGGATAAATAGTGATTGCAGAATTTAGATGGATAGAAGAGGGAGGGACCAATCAGCACCCTCATGATCTAATCACTGGCTGCCATTCATTGTCATGGCATCCCAAGATCAAAAGACCTCCAGGTCTGCCAGCTACGGTGGCCTGTTAGACCATGCCAGAAGCATGGTCTAAAATACATTCTCTCACTGTCACACCAACAGCTATAAAGCATTGCAATGCTTTATATCTCTAAAGTCTTTGAGCGCCTGGTCTACTCTCGCCCTACCTGTTAACTCTCCACTCACTCCCTCCTAGACCCTACACATTCTGGCTTCCGCCCCCTACATTCAAGAGAAACTGCACTCATCAAAGTGACCAATGACCTTCTGACAGCAAAATGTAACGGTGACCACTCTCTGCTCATTCTTCTCGATCTTTCTGCAGCTTTTGACACTGTTGACCACCGTCTCCTACTCACTAGGCTCCAGTCATTAGGCATTAAGGACACTGCTCTCTCCTGGTTCTCTTCTTATCTTTCTGACCGCTCCTTCAGTGTTCTGGTCTCTGGCTCCACTTCCTCTCCTCTTCCTCTCACTGTTGGGGTACCTCAGGGCTCAGTCCTTGGCCCCCTTCTCTTCTCTCTCTCTACACGGCCCCAATTGGACAGACCATCAGCAGATTTGGCTTTCAGTGCCATATTTATGCTGATGACGCACAACTATACACATCATCCCCTGACCTTACCGCCGCTATACTACAGAGTGCCAGTGTCCGCAGTCTCCAACATCATGTCTGTTCTCTATCTGAAACTCAACCTCTCAAAAACTGAACTTCTCCCGCCATCTAGTAACCTCCCTAAATCTGACATTTCCCTCTCCATGGGTGGCACCATAATAACACCCGGCAAGCAGGTGCACTGTCTGGGTGTCATGTTTGACACCAATCTCCCCATCACATCCCATATACAATCTCTTGTCCACTCTTGCCACTTACACCTAAAGAACATCTCTAGAATCCACCCTTTTCTCGCTATGGAAACAACAAAAACCCTCACTGTCGCCTTGATCCACTCCCACCTGGACTACTTCAATGCTCTATTAATTGGCCTCCTTGTTACTCAACTTTCCCCTCTCCAGTCTATCCATAATGCAGCAGCCAGGGTTGTCCATCTAGGTAATCGATATTCAGACGTGTCCGCTCTTCACCAGTCATTACACTGGCTGCCCATTCATTATAGAATCCAATTCAAAGTACTTGTTCTCACCCAAAAAGCTCTCCACAGTGCAGCACCCCCTTACATCTCCTCCTTCATTTCTGTCTATTGGCCTAAACAACCACTGCGCTCTGCAAATGGCTTTCGACTAACCTCTGCACTAATCCATACCTCCCACTCCTGACTCCAAGACTTCTCCTGTGTTGCGCCAATCCTCTGGAATGCTCTACCCCAAGATATTAGTACCATCCACAATTTGCAAAGTTTTAGGCACTCCCTCAAAGCACATTTATTCAGAGCTGCCTGTCAAGTTCCCTAATCAAAGTCATTTTATTTGTAAGTGTGTGTTTGTAGCCCATACACTACTTCCATCTATCCCCCACTCCCTCAAGATGGCTGGACCATCAATGTAAATACATCATTGTAAATGCACACCTGTACTTTGTATCTCCCCCACCTCATTGTAGATTGTAAGCTCTCATGAGCAGGGTCGGCTTATGTTTGCCTTAATTATTGTATTGTTAGGGTATGTGCACACGTTGCGGATTCTCTGCAGAAACGTTGCAGATCCGCAATTGATTTACAGTACAAATGTAAATCAATGAGAAAAAAAAAATGCTGTGCACACTTCCGCTGCGGAAAGTAGCATGCCACTTCTTTTTTGTGAATCTGCAGCGTTTTTGTACTCATTCCATTGTAGAAAACCTCAGGGGTAAAAAACGCAGCAAATCCGCAAGAAAACCGCAGCAAAAACGCTTCGGAACCGCACAAAAAACACGACAAATCCGCAGGTGCGTTTTCTGCCAGGAGAGGCAGAATCCGCACCAGAAATTCCTGAGCCTAATCCGCAACGTGTGCACATAGCCTTAACGTTATTACTTATGACTGTTGTGTTTGAAACTGTTAAACTGTAAAGCGCTGCGGAATATGTTGGTGCTATATAAATAAAGATTATTATTATTATTATTATATCAGGGATCAGAGTAAAAAAAGTTTAGGTCCCAAAGAGAGACTAAGTAAAACGGTGATTTTTTTTTTTTTTGTAAAAAAAAATTATATCTATCTATCTACATAATTGTCTAAGGGGTACTTCTGTCTTTCTATCGGCAACTTCCGTAAAAGAAATCCCGCGTCGCTGATTGGTCTCACCAGCTGCCTGTCATGGCTGCCGTGACCAATCAGCGACGGGCACAGTCCAATTAGTCCCTCCCCTACTCCCCTGCAGTCAGTGCCCGGCGCCTGCTCCGTAATCCCCTCCAGTCACCGCTCACACAGGGTTAATGCCAGCGGTAACGGGCCGTGGGTACCGCACTCCGTTACCGCTGCTATTAACCCTGTGTGTCCCCAACTTTTTTACTATTGATGCTGCCTATGCAGCATCAATAGTAAAAAGATGTAATGTTAAAAATAATAAAAAAACAAAAAACCTGCTATTCTCACCTTCCGTCGTCCGGCGATGCGCTCACGCCTGCCGCCAGCTTCCGTTCCCAGAGATGCATTGCAAAATTACCCAGAAGACTTAGAGGTCTCACAAGACCGCTAAGTCATCTGGGTAATTTAGCAATGCATCCTGGGAACGGAACATGGCGGCAGCCGCGCGCGCATTGCCAGAGTTTCGCTGGATCCCAGGGGGTGAGTATATAACTATTTTTTATTTTAATTATTTTTTTTTAACAGGGATATGGTGCCCACACTGCTAAATACTGCGTGGGCTGTGTTATATACCACGTGGCTGCTATATACTACATGGGCAGTGTTATATACTCCGTGGGCTGTGCTATATACGACGTGCCCTGTGTTATATGTTACTTGGGCTGTGCTATATGTTACGTGGGCTGTGTTATAGACTGCGTCGCCTATGTTATATACTGCGTGGCTACTATATACTGCATGGGCTGTGTTATATAGTACGTGGGCTGTGTCATATACTGCATGGGCTGTGCTATATACTACGTGCCCTGTGTTATATACTGCGTGGCTGCTATATACTGCGTGGGTTGTGTTATTAGTATGAGGATTGTGTTATATCCTGTTTTGGCTATGTTATATACTGCGTGGCCACTGTTATATACTGCGTGGCCTGTATTAATGCATCGGGTATTTTACAATATGTATGTATGTATATAGCAGCCACATAGTACAGTGCCTACAAGTAGTATTCAACCCCCTGCAGATTTAGCAGGTTTACACATTTGGAATTAACTTGGCATTGTGACATTTGGACTGTAGATCAGCCTGGAAGTGTGAAATGCACTGCAGCAAAAAAGAATGTTATTTCTTTATTTTTTTTTTAAATTGTGAAAAGTCTTTTCAGAGGGTCATTTATTATTCAACCCCTCAACCCACCTGAATTCTGTTTGGTTCCCCTAAAGTATTAAGAAGTAGTTCAGGCACAAAGAACAATGAGCTTCACATGTTTGGATTAATTATCTCTTTTTCCAGCCTTTTCTGACTATTTAAGACCCTCCCCAAACTTGTGAACAGCACTCATACATGGTCAACATGGGAAAGACAAAGGAGCATTCCAAGGCCATCAGAGACAAGATCGTGGAGGGTCACAAGGCTGGCAAGGGGTACAAAACCCTTTCCAAGGAGTTGGGCCTACCTGTCTCCACTGTTGGGAGCATCATCCGGAAGTGGAAGGCTTATGGAACTACTGTTAGCCTTCCACGGCCTGGACAGCCTTTGAAAGTTTCCTCCCGTGCCGAGGCCAGGCTTGTCCGAAGAGTCAAGGCTAACCCAAGGACAACAAGGAAGGAGCTCCGGGAAGATCTCATGGCAGTGGGGACATTGGTTTCAGTCAATACCATAAGTAACGTACTCCACCGCAATGGTCTCCGTTCCAGACGAGCCCGTAAGGTACCTTTACTTTCAAAGCGTCATGTCAAGGCTCGTCTACAGTTTGCTCATGATCACTTGGAGGACTCTGAGACTGACTGGTTCAAGGTTCTCTGGTCTGATGAGACCAAGATCGAGATCTTTGGTGCCAACCACACACGTGACGTTTGGAGACTGGATGGCACTGCATATGACCCCAAGAATACCATCCCTACAGTCAAGCGTGGTGGTGGCAGCATCATGCTGTGGGGCTGTTTCTCAGCCAAGGGGTCTGGCCATCTGGTCCGCATCCATGGGAAGATGGATAGCACGGCCTACCTGGAGATTTTGGCCAAGAACCTCCGCTCCTCCATCAAGGATCTTAAGATGGGTTGTCATTTCATTTTCCAACAAGACAACGACCCAAAGCACACAGCCAAGAAAACCAAGACCTGGTTCAAGAGGCAAAAAATCAAGGTGTTGCAGTGGCCTAGTCAGTCTCCTGACCTTAACCCAATTGAAAACTTGTGGAAGGAGCTCAAGATTAAAGTCCACATGAGACACCCAAAGAACCTAGATAACTTGGAGAAGATCTGCATGGAGGAGTGGGCCAAGATAACTCCAGAGACCTGTGCCGGCCTGATCAGGTCTTATAAAAGACGATTATTAGCTGTAATTGCAAACAAAGGTTATTCCACAAAATATTAAACCTAGGGGTTGAATAATAATTGACCCACACTTTTATCTTTAAAATTTATAAAAATTTAACTGAGCAACAAAACTTTTTGGTTTGTAAGATTTATGCATCTGTTAATAAATCCTGCTCTTGTTTGAAGTTTGAAGGCTCTAACTTATTTGCATCTTATTAAGCCTGCTAAATCTGCAGGGGGTTGAATACTACTTGTAGGCACTGTATATAGCACAGACCACGTAGTATTTGCTATATACTATGTGGCCTGTGCTATATACTATGTGGCTGCTATATACATACATACATGCATATTCTAGAATACCCCATGCGTTAGAATTGGGCCCCCATCTAGTGTGTATATATAACACACTAAATAAAGAATTAAAAATATATATACTATACCAATAAATGCATATATTTATGTAAAAACAAAAACAAACAAAAGTACACATTTTTGGTGTTGCCAAGTCCGGAACAACCAGACCTATAAAACTGTTACTCTTTAACCCCTTCAGTGAACACAAAAACAACATAGTAAAAAATATCCTTTTTCACCATACTGTCAAACAAAAAGTAAAATAAAATGTGATCAAGAAGTCAAATGTAAATAAAAATGGTATAGCTGAAAACATCATCTTGTCCCACAAAAAGTAAGCCACTATAGAGCTCCATCAGCAGAGAAATAAAAAAGCTATAGGTTTCAGAATAAAGCGTTATGAAAACAATTCTCTTTTCTAAAAATTGTTTTGTGTAAAAGAAAAAAAGTACGGTATATAAATGTGGTATTGCTGTAATCAAACTGAATAAAGCTGCCTTATCACTTTTACCACACAAAGGACGGCATAAAAAAAATCCAAACTTCTGAATTGTTGTGTTTTGTTCATTCTGCCTCCCAAAAATCAGAATACGAAGCGATGAAAAAATGTCATGTGCCCGAAAATGGTACCAATAAAAACGGCAAATTATCCCACAAAAAAGAAGCCCTCACTTGACTCTGTCCGCAGACATATAGAAAAATAAAAGCTCTAAAAATATGGCGTTGCAAAAACATTTTTTTGTAAAAAAAAAAAAAAATCGTCTTTTAGTGTGTGACAGCAGCCCAACCTAAAAAAGCGATATAAATCTGATATTGCTGTAATCGCACAGACCTGAAGAATAAAGTCGCCTAATCACTTATACTGCACAAAAAAGGGCATTAAAAATAAATAGAACAAATTCTTGACCTGCTGTTGATTTGTTCATTCTGACCCCCAAAGATCACAGTAAGGCTCGGTTCACATTTATCCAGCGCTCTGTCAGAATGAAGAAGATGGAGAAACTTTTTTTTTTAAATGTATTCACGTATCAGAAAAAAGGATGACACTCGTACCACACTCTGATCAAACTCTGATCAGAATCATAAGTCCGTTTTTCCTCGTATGTGTAAAAATCTGACGTGTAAATGAGCCCTTCGTGTGTCATGCCAGCTTCAGTCCTTTGCACTCATGCATTTCCCATCTAATGTGCTTAACTTCTTCCCGCATTAGGCTGCCGTCATGTTAGCAGTATTTGGTCAGTATTTTACATCAGTATTTGTAAGCCAAAACCAGGAGTGGAACAAATAGAGGAAAAGTATAATAGAAACATATGCACCACGTCTGCATTCATCGCCCACTCCTGGTTTCGGTTTACAAATACTGATGTAAAATACTGACCAAATACTGCTAGTGTGACGGCAGCCTTAGGGCCCCTTTCCACTTGTGAGAAAAAAAAAACGGTCCGTAATCTGGACCAAAAAAACGGATGTAACGTATGCGATTGTCATGCGAGTGCAATGCGATTTTTAATCGTATCATCCGTTTTTAGATCCGTATGACATCCGTATGCAATCCGTTTTTTTCTCTGCAACTATTTTTATACAGTAATTTACAGGACTATTTACAGTGTTCTGTGCCACAGAATGGTAAGGTATCCGTAAAAAACGGATGGAATACAGATGGTCCGTATTCCATGCGTTTTTTCTCTCGCACCCATTGACTTGCATTGGCGAGTCTCGTCCGAGACTCGCAGCAAATCGCAGCATGCTGCGATTTTTTTCTCAGCCTGATTTCGGCTGAGAAAAATCGCATATGGAATGTCACCTATTAAATAACATTGGTCCGAGTGCAATCCGATTTTTTATCGGATTGCACTCGTCCGTTTTCCTCGCAAGTGGAAAGGGGCCCTTAGAGTGTTAGCAACCTGGGAAGAGGTCTGGAGGTGTGGAGTAGACTCAGGAGCTAAACTTCCTCCACACACGGCAGATACCAGCTATATTACATAGGTGGTGTCTGCTCTTAAACAGTTGTAGCCAGAACTGTGCTGCCACTGTAGAATGGCCTTTTAAATGGCGCTGTGTCTTAATGTATCCCACATTTTGCGTGCGGGGGACCAATGGGTTACTATGGCAGTCAGAGATCTGCTGAAGACCCCTTCACTATTATCTCAGTTCTTCTGTGAAGCTCAGCCATGGGCTGTGCATCATAGGAAACTGAGATTTTCAGTACTGTGGTATTGTAGTAAGGATTATAAGAGATCAAAGGTCTGCAGGTGCAGGTCACGTAAGGTTAAAAAATAATATGAAAAGTAATGTAAAAAATAAAATAACTTTTTAAAAAATATATTGTAAAATGGCAGCTGGACAGGTCCTGGACACAATGTATGTGTCACCGAGATGCCAAGCCTGTGTGATGTAGGACCTGGAGAAGCAGGCTCCATCACGTATAGTGCTGAGAGGTGTTTTTAATGGGCCTGGCTTTTGGAACTGGGTTTTTATGAGTTGCCATTAGAGCTGGGAGGGATTGGCAGTTCCCTTACCTCTAGTTTCAGGAATTGGAACTGGCTATTTAAAACTGCTGATGCTGCACTGGGGTTGTGTGGAAGGGTGGTGGACTGGACATTCACGTTCCTACCCCTGAAGACACCAATTGCGCCATGTATATATTGTGCAATGTGAATTGTAATGTATTGTGACATAGTGTGTAGTAATGTTGGATAAGTATAATGTAATGCATAGTGTTATCAGATAGTTGACTGTAAGATAGTGTATTGTAGGGAAGTTCTGCCCAGCAACAGACAGCAGGGTAAATAAGAGTTAAATGTTCAGGATTAGCCCATAGTGAGAGGGCCTTAGTGTTAGGGCAAGCAACTGCTCACTGGATATAGTGAGATAGGGTTTGGAGAGTGAAGCAGACAGTGCTGCCATTGTGGTTATGCACAATCAAGAGGAGACACAGATAGTGAAATCCATAAAGAGATGTGATTGATTAGTCACGGTGGCCTTCTGGAGAAGGCATCCGTGGATAGGATGCCGAGCTATGAAACACTGAGTTTGTTAAACACTAAAGATAACAGACCTAAACAAGACCGAGTTTGTGGGAGTAGTGTGGTTCCCGAGCGGTAGATCCATGGTGCCAGTAGTGGAATAAATAGGCTGCGGAACCGCTGAGCAGGTAGAGAGACTTTCTGATCAGGACTGTGGGGAAAAGCTAGGCTGTGGTGACCCAGGATGAAGCAGAGAAGCTGCAGAGTCCTGGCGAAGAACTATAGAGGAAGCATACGGTGTGCGTAAGGAAGGCTTTATACTGTAGTGGAAACGTCCATAAGACTTTTTACCCGCTATCCCTTGTATATATCATTTGCCAAGTTATCGTTCAGTAAAGACTCTATGTTTGAACGGAAGTCTCCATTATTGAACTGTGGGACCTATGGTCCTGGCCAGCCAACATCTGCAACAAGCGGCCTGCAGGGGGCAAGGTCCTTACAGCATCTACACCCAAGCTGAAAAATGATAAAGGTTGCACCATTATTTACCAAGAATGATTACTCTAGGACATTGAAAATGCATTATTGCCATACAAAATAGGAAAAAAGCGCTATATAATGTACACATGAAATATTTATCTGCCAAAATTACTTTGGAGAAAGGAAGGTACTTTGCGCATAAATTGGCTAATGCATGTGAGCCCAATTGCCATGTCAAGGCGTCCTTCATAATTGGGTCCCTGTCCTGTTTTGTCACCTCTCCTGGGCAAAGAAGCCTACAAGGTATGGGTCAGGAGTGGACCAGCTAGTCTTGTTCTCTATTTGTATTAAGCCTTTTTGGACATGTGCACTCCCAGTAGCCACAGGTGATTTTAAGTAGTGTCTTCCTGACATGTGCCTGGAATAGCTGCGGGTGGAATCACGATCCACTTGCAGCTATTAACCTGTTAAATGCCGCTGTCAAACTCTGACAGCGGCATTTAATGTGTGCTTCCAGCTATTGGGCCAGAAATCCGCCCACCGGTGACCCCGGAGGTCTTATACAGACCTCTATGGTGGTTGGTCGCTTATAGCAAGTAAATCTGTTACATACAGGTGATCTGATCATCGCTTGTATGTAGCAGAATTGATCGGGTTATGGCAGCTTCTAGTCTATTGAAGACTATTGAAGCATGCCAAGTGTGAAAAAAATGTTTTTAAAAATATTGAAAAAAAAAATACGTAAGTTCAAATCACCCCCCCCCTTTTGCCCAATTCAAAATAAAACAATAAAAAAAATCAAATATACACATATTTGGTATCGCCGCGTTCAAAATCGCCCGATCTAGCAAGAAAAAACAGAATTAGCCTGATTGCTAAGCGGCGCAGCAAGCAAAAAAGTCAAAACACCAGAATTACAGTTTTTTGGTTGCCACAACATTGCATTAAAATGCAATAATGGGCGATCAAAAGTCATATCTGCACCAAAATGGAATCAATAAAAACGTCAGCTCGGCACGCAAAAAATAAATCACCCAACCCCAGATCATGAAAAATGGAGACGCTACGGGTATCGGAAAACTTTGGATTTTTTTTCACCACTTACATCAAAATAAACCTATACATGTTTGGTATGTATGAATTGGTAATGACCCGGAGAATCATAGTGGCTGGTCAGTTTTAGCATTTGGTGAACATGGTAAAAAGAAATAAAAAAAAAACATGTGGAACTGCACTTTTTTTTGCAATTTTACTGTACTTGGAATTTTTTTCCCCTTTTTGAGTAAACGATATGGGGAAACCAATGGTGTCACTCAAAAGTACAACTAGTCCCGCAAAAAAGAAGCCCTCACATGGCCATATTGATGGAGAAATACAAAAGTTATGGCTCTGGGAAGAAGGGGAGGAAAAAATGGAAACGCAAAACCGAAAAAGGACTGTCCTGAAGGGGTTAACCCGATTGGCAAATGCTGTAAAGAGAGAAAAAAGCCAGAATTGGATTTTTTTAATTATGATTTCCCTGAAATAAATGTAACAATGAAGCCTCTTATGTACACTAAGGTGGTATCAATAGAAACATCGTCTCTCCGCAAAAAGCAGAAGCACAGACATGTTAGGGGTCTCGGAAAATGACATCAGAAAACAACATTATTTTCTTCACAATTTTCTGTGTTTGACGACTGAGGAAAATAAATGAGCGCAGGTTTGTTTCGCCACAATCGGAGCGACCTGGACAATTATATTTACGGCACATTGAGCGCCAGAAAAACAAAACATTTCTTTTTTTTCACCATTTCCCTATGTCAGGAAATGCTTCTTGGAAGAAGGGGAGAAAAATAGAAAAGCTCAAAAATGAAAAATCCCTTTGTCCTTACTAGGTTAACCCGTTACAAGGCTAGGACCGGAGACGTGTGCCAGCTGCGGGCCGTGAGTGCACGTGGCCGGCGGGAGCATTGCCAGCACTATACTACAGACACAGATACGTGCACCTCAGCGGCCTCTTGCACCGGCCATTTTTCTGGAGACCTCCACTCACTTTGCCTGGAAAGCCACACAAACATGGCGTCGCAGGAGAATGTAAGCAACACATGAAAACAAAGAAGTTCTCGCTCTAGTGCTCACACGTGCGTCTGTGCTGTAGTGCTGCGATACTGACTGTCAGCCGGTAGTTTCCGGGTGTTGTGTTACTTGGTGCAGCAGGAAGAAGCGGGTTTGTTGTTACTGCTGCTTGCAGCCATCTTTGTGGAGCAGACTGCAGGCGCCGGAGTGCCAGAAACTTCCCGGGACTCTGCCAGTGCTGCACGCCGGCCACTTGTGTCCTGCTGATTGTAGGTACAGGTGTACTTACTACTGTGTGCCATGGTATGTAAGTATCTGACGTGTCAGGAACTTGTCCAGTGCTGACATTTATTTATGGCCGTCCTAGCAAGGAATGTGCTTCATATTCTCTCCTAAATGTAGGTTATCCCAGGTCCTAATGTATGGTGGGGCGATGGGAGTGCAGTGCAGGTCCTGTACCGGGGAGCCGGGTCCTGTACCGAGGAGCCGGGTCCTGTACCGAGGAGCCGGGTCCTGTACCGAGGAGCCGGGTCCTGTACCGGGGAGCCGGGTCCTGTACCGGGGAGCCGGGTCCTGTATCGAGGAGCCGGGTCCTGTACCGAGGAGCCGGGTCCTGTACCGGGGAGCCGGGTCCTGTATCGGGGAGCCGGGTCCTGTAGCGGGGAGCCGGGTCCTGTACCGGGGAGCCGGGTCCTGTACCCGGGAGCCGGGTCCTGTACCCGGGAGCCGGGTCCTGTACCCGGGAGCCGGGTCCTGTACCGGGGAGCCGGGTCCTGTACCGGGGAGCCGGGTCCTGTACCGGGGAGCCGGGTCCTGTACCGAGGAGCCGGGTCCTGTACCGAGGAGCCGGGTCCTGTACCGAGGAGCCGGGTCCTGTACCGAGGAGCCGGGTCCTGTACCGAGGAGCCGGGTCCTGTATCGAGGAGCCGGGTCCTGTACCGGGGAGCCGGGTCCTGTACCGGGGAGCCGGGTCCTGTACCGGGGAGCCGGGTCCTGTATCGGGGAGCCGGGTCCTGTACCGGGGAGCCGGGTCCTGTACCGGGGAGCCGGGTCCTGTACCGGGGAGCCGGGTCCTGTACCCGGGAGCCGGGTCCTGTACCCGGGAGCCGGGTCCTGTACCCGGGAGCCGGGTCCTGTACCGGGGAGCCGGGTCCTGTACCGGGGAGCCGGGTCCTGTACCGGGGAGCCGGGTCCTGTACCGGGGAGCCGGGTCCTGTACCGAGGAGCCGGGTCCTGTACCGGGGAGCCGGGTCCTGTACCGGGGAGCCGGGTCCTGTACCGGGGAGCCGGGTCCTGTACCGGGGAGCCGGGTCCTGTACCCGGGAGCCGGGTCCTGTACCGGGGAGCCGGGTCCTGTACCGGGGAGCCGGGTCCTGTACCGGGGAGCCGGGTCCTGTACCCGGGAGCCGGGTCCTGTACCGGGGAGCCGGGTCCTGTACCCGGGAGCCGGGTCCTGTACCGGGGAGCCGGGTCCTGTACCGGGGAGCCGGGTCCTGTACCGGGGAGCCGGGTCCTGTACCGGGGAGCCGGGTCCTGTACCGGGGAGCCGGGTCCTGTACCGGGGAGCCATCGGCTGTCGCCTGCTGCCTGTACCATGAGGAGAGCATCCCTCGAAGACCCCAGTCAGACTTCATGGATTTGCATAAAAACTACTTCTCATCATTGCCTGGATCAGATTTTTTCCACTCAAGGACTCTTCCCACAGTTTGTAGTTACTGCGCTTTCATTTTAATTTTTTTAATGATGCCATTCAGTTTACCATATGGCAATGTACTGAAAAGTGAAAAAAAGAAGAAAAAAAATGCAAAATAGGTGAAACGATTAAAACAAACCAAAGAAATCCCCCAAATACAATTCTGCCATTACATTTCTTTAGAGTTTTGATTTTATGGCGTGCATAAAACCTGAATATATCATTCTCCATGTCCGAAAGATTATGGCCATACAAAAACTATACTTCCTATGATTTTTTTAAAGAGTTTAAGTAAAATTTAAAACCTTGTTTTTTTTTTTTTTTAAAAAAAAAAAGCTTTTTGTCTGAAACTCGTCACTTTTTTTTATCCCATATTTTTGTCCACAGAGGCTTGTTTATTTTTTCTGACATTTTCACTGATGCCATTATGAAGTACATGTGACATTCTGATTGCGCTTTATTCCATTTTTTTTCTATGACATATGTGAATTCTGGCATTTTGTTTCCCAACAGTTAATGTACCCTTTAAATAATATTATATTTTGATGGGTATCATTGTCTCTGAAAAAATCCAAATAGGTTTTATTTTAAACTTAAACTTACATTCTTTAATTGAGCAAGTGCCGATCACACTCGCTTATCACTATTTTTTAATAATTTTTTTTTTTATCTCCTTAGGGAACATCAGTTTTTTATTTCGCCAGAGTTTTCTGCACCTATTAAAAGTTCAGTTACTTTTTTTTTTTTCCATTGTGTTTTTGAGTGCAGTGTCAAATGCCAAAAACTCATCTAAGGCTATGTGCACATGTTGCGGATTAGGCTTAGGAATTTTTGGTGTGGATTCTGCATCTCTTGGCAGAAAACGCATGTGCGGATTTGATGCATTTTTTTGTGCGGATTTGCGGTGGATTTACTGCATTTTTTACCCCTGCGGATTTCTATAATGAATTGGTTACAAAAACGCTGCAGATCCGCAAAAAAGTGACATGCTACTTCTTTTAATCCGCAGCGTTTCCGCACGGAATTTTCCGCACCATTAGCACAGCATTTTTTTTCTACCATCGATTTGCATTGTACTGTAAATCACTTGCGGATCTGCAGCATTTCTGCACCGCAAAAAACGCTGCGGATCCGCAGGAAATCCGCAACGTGTGCACATACCCTTAGGAACTTAAAAAGATCTATCACCAGTTTTGTTTTGTGTCAAC
This sequence comes from Ranitomeya imitator, assembly GCF_032444005.1. Taxonomy (NCBI): domain Eukaryota; kingdom Metazoa; phylum Chordata; class Amphibia; order Anura; family Dendrobatidae; genus Ranitomeya; species Ranitomeya imitator. Next base: position 655,556,221 of record NC_091284.1, on the reverse strand, counting down.
CATGACCTTAATCAGTTTATGTGCTGTGCTTATTCAGTGGTTATATAAACCCCTGACTCCCCCCTGTATACCCTGAAAAAAATTATTTTGGCTATGTGCACACATTGCAGATTTTGCTGCAGATTGGCAGCAGTTTTCCATGCTTTGTACAGTACCATGTAAACGTATGGAAAACAAAATCTGCAGGAAAAACCATGAAAGAAGTGACATGCTCAATTGTGGGGAAAAAAACAAACAAAGCAGAAAATACTGATGACTAAAAAACCAAGCCATGTGCATGAAATTTCTGAAATCTCATAGACTTTGCTGGTGCTGTAAAACACAGCTGAAAATTTGCATAAAAAAAGGCCTAGTGTGCATTTACTTTAAGTCTGCATTGCATCATGTGGGTTTAATGTCAGGAAAAGATCCAATCTGTAGTCGATAAGGGATGATGAGAACTTGGCGAGGGTGTGATGTAATCACTGACGTGGATATAAGGGGTGCGTATGGACCTCCGAGAGATGGGGGACCCCACTTGTGAGCCACAGTGTAGAGCTGCTGTAATCCACCATTATGTACCTGCCTGGCATGAATTGCTACAGTTCACGCTAACATTCAGACGGTGCGGCTCCCCGCGAGAGCTTGACGCCACCACATCATCCATTAGAAGAGAGGTTGTCTTTGTGAAGGCAGTGTCACAAACACGAATTCCCGTACTATATGGATCGTGTTTGCTAATTTTTATTACAGCTCGTATTTGTTAATAATGAGCAGAAAATTAATGTAGCTTAGCGAAAGGCTTCTTATGTAGATCTCAGGGCACGAGGAGAGGATAATGAGGTTGGAAGGGCACTGTCTTGGTTTATAGCTGTGCAGAAAGGTAAGCAGAAGTGGCAGGTGAGGTTATTGTGGAAGGTAAACAGTATTTTGAAGGGAAAATGTCAGAATTCATGCATGTCAATTACAATTGGCTGGACTGTTCAACCCTGAAAATGTCAAGCATTGCTCCTTTATCATCTCGTAGTGTTACCTGACAGCTATTGTGAGCTCCAATCCTGCCTGCTTCATCCTCCAATGTCAGTCTATCACATGCCTGTTATATTTTACTCATATAGCGCCATTAATTCCACAGCGCTTTACACACTTCATCAAATATTTATATATCTTATAGAAACAGTCAGATACAAAAAAACCCATCTTAAGGCCTTCATATCTCTGCTCACTCAGTGGATGGGGTTGTGGCTTTTCCTGTACCATTCAATCATAATCTACCGTATTTTTATTTATTCAACATATTAGAAATTGAAAACAGAAATCTGATTTCTATTGCAATAAGGACCGTTTATAAAATGAGAGAGATGAAGTCTCAGGAAAAGTGCACATCAGGCAGACAGATAGATATGATGTGGATTTTGGAGGTTTTGTTATTGCAGCCTATTAGCTAAATTAAGTCACCTAGAGATCTTTTTTTTTTTTTTTTTTGCTTTTTGGGTGCATTTTTTTTTACATGTTTTTGATTGTGTTTTTGATGCTCATTTTTATATATATTTTTGGTATGCTTTAAAATTAAGCTGATCTGCTTTGATAGTTCCTTGTACTTGGCTTTAACAAAACTTTATTGATAGTCTTGTGAATTGTCTTTCTTTTTATTGCATTTCTGTAACACTTAAAACGCATGCTTTTTTACCTGCCGATTTTGCACAACTAGTGCAATTCTATGGGGGATTCTACCCATAAAATTCGGCTCACTCGCAAAAGAAATTAACTTGTTGTAGACTTCAAAAACTCACCCCAGGTCAGTTTACATTGGTGGGCATGAGACTTCTATAATTCCCATCTTCTTTGCTAGGACTGTAAGATGCTGGAAAAAAAATTCCCAGGGTAATGAATCTCACCATAAACTCATTGTGGCAGCTTAACCCAAGGCTAGGGTCATACAACTTTATTCTCTCTCATTCAAGAAAATCAGTCCTTTGTGATCCGATTTTCTCAGGTGAGTGCAGTTTGCTTTTTCTATTTGTTTTTTGACGGACCCAGTGACTAGCATGGCTGAGTTTTTTTTTTTCCTCGGAGAGACCTGGTCCAAGGAAAAATCGTACATGTGTAGAACCCCTTAGAATAACATTTTTTCCAAGTGAGATCCGATGCTTTGTCATATCACACTTGGACTGAAAACACGCACCTGCCCTAAGGGTATGTGTCCACGTTCAGGATTGCATCAGGATTTGGTCAGGATTTTTCATCAGTATTTGTAAGCCAAAACCAGGATTGGGTGATAGAAACATATGCTCCACTTTTGCATTTATTATACTTTTCCTCTAATTGTTCCACTCCTGGTTTTGGCTTACAAATACTGATGAAAATCCTGACCAAATCCTGATGCAATCCTGAACGTGGACACATACCCTTAGAAGAAGTAAGATGACGATCAGCAGCTGCAGGGTTCCTCAATGGACTTGAATCGCTTTGCAGCATGCTTAAAAATGATCTACTCTTCACTCAAGGGACAGACTGCTGAAATCATCCAGATTGGGAGCCATAAAGGAGCAGAAAGATCCCTTTAAATTAGTAATAGGCCGGTGTCACACTTGTGAGTGCAATGCGAGAAACTCGCGCATCAATACCCGGCACTGGCGGTTCAGACCGGAGCTTTCAGCTGCATAGAAATACATGGAGCCGTGCTCTCCGATCCCAAGTGCCGGTGGCAGTGGCGGTTGTTGATGTGCGAGTTTCTCGCATTGCACTCACAAGTGTGACCCTGACCTAACTGTTGTTTTTGTAATTTGGTCACGTGATCAGTTCATACAGTAATTGGTTCACAGTTGTTGCACAGTTATTATTATTGTCCTAAACTTAAGGTACCGTCACACATAACGATATCGTTGCTTTTTGTGACGTAGCAACGATATCGTTAAGGAAATCGTTATGTGTGACAGCGACCAACGATCAGGCCCCTGCTGGGAGATCGTTGGTCGCTGAGGAAAGTCCAGAACTTTATTTCGTCGCTGGATCTCCCGCTGACATCGCTGGATCGGCGTGTGTGACGCCGATCCAGCGATGTCTTCACTGGTAACCAGGGTAAACATCGGGTTACTAAGCGAAGGGCTGCGCTTAGTAACCCAATGTTTACCCTGGTTACCAGCGTAAACGTTAAAAAAACAAACACTACATACTTACCTTCAGCTGTTTGTCCCCGGCGCTCTGCTTCTCTGCACTCCTCCTGCATCCTGTGTCAGTGCCGGCCAGCCGGAAAGCACAGCGGTGACGTCACCGCTCTGCTTTCCGGCTGACCGGCGCTGACAGTGCAGAGGAAAGCAGAGCACCGGAGGACAGACACCGGAATGTAAGTATGTAGTGTTTGTTTTTTTAACGTTTACGCTGGTAACCAGGGTAAATATCGGGTTACTAAGCGCGGCCCTGCGCTTAGTAACCCGATGTTTACCCTGGTTACCGGGGACCTCGGGATCGTTGGTAGCTGGAGAGCGGTCTGTGTGACAGCTCTCCAGCGACCAAACAGCGACGCTGCAGCGATCGACATCGTTGTCTGTATCGCTGCAGCGTCGCTCAGTGTGAAGGTACCTTTAGGGTAAAAGTAGACCTACCCGAGTTAATCTTTTGCAGCATGCTGTGTGATGAGGTATGTTTACACGTTTCCATAGTTCACCTCTTGGATTGCGTATTTTATGGCCAAAAATGAATAAACCTACTGCATTTTACAACTCTTCTTAGCACATCACTTTTTCTAGACATTTTTGTGTTACATGTATAAAAAAAAATACCAGGGCAATTGGGTGCACATTTTGTTGCAAAATGCTTTTTGAGTTCCAATACGTCTTGCTTAGTTCAGGAGAGTCCTAATGTGCTCTATGGGAGCCCCTGTAGAGGGTATATATAAACGAGGCCCCTGTATGAGCCCTGACACGTGGAATTTGCTATGTATTTCAGGATCCATCACTATTCTTTTGGGAAGTATGGCTTTTCTATAGCACATGTAATAATATTGGTTTATTTTTCTCCGGGCTGCTCACATCGCCTCTTTTTGCCCCGTCCACATAGAGGCTCATTGCAGAAGACATTACTATGAACTTGGGGAAACACACGGTTAATCCTCCATAAAAATGTGCCTTTTAGTGTTAAATTTTAATAGAACAAATGCTAAAATCTCTATGAATTACAGCTTGATGTCCATGTGCAGCCAGATAGAATATATATAGGGAAAATGTTTCAATTCCCGCAACAGATGTGCATCTTGATGTAATGCCACAGATATTTTAATGAAGTCATGCAGAAACCTCATCAGATCATTGTCTTCTGTTCAGCCTCAAATATTATAATTTTTTTTTTTCTACAGATTTTAGAAATATGCTGTGTTATATTTTTGTTCTAGGATTTTCTGTATCTGATCAGATTTTAACTCTTCTTTTATCTAGCGCCATTTCTGTCAAACCTTATGTGCTGAGCATTGCAGCTCATTTCTCCTTTGCCCATAGATCCAAATGTATCTAAAAATATATTGACAGCTAAACTCTGAAGTAATACAATAGGGTTTGTATGCTAATTATAAATCGGAGATGCAAATTGATCAGTGGTAAATGGCTAATTGGTTATTTAATCATACCAATAGTTTATCCTCTCCGATATGTCTCTGTGTTTCTGATTGATGGCTGTTCAGAATGAATGGCGTCTGAATAGTGTTGCTCCAGTGATTTGGTCACACATGAATAATTTAATATCCAGTAATTTGTGCATATTGGGTAAAAGTTATTATTGTCCTAAACTTAGGGTAATAGTAGAGCAGTGCATTTCTCTCTTGATTCTGTACCCTGTATGATGAATATCCATAGAGGCATTTTATGAAGACACTTGATTAAAAGTTGGCATTTTTGCACTTTCAGGGAACCTGCAAAAGTTGTGGAATCGATGCAGATTTTCCGCTGCATAATGTCAACATTTAAACATCAAAACCAAATAGGTGTTACATGCAGATTTTGTAGAGACTTTCACCCCATGCGCTAATTTTTACATAGTAACATAGTATCATAGTTAGTAAGGCCGAAAAAAGACATTTGTCCATCCAGTTCAGCCTATATTCCATCATAATAAATCCCCAGATCTACGTCCTTCTACAGAACCTAATAATTGTATGATACAATATTGTTCTGCTCCAGGAAGACATCCAGGCCTCTCTTGAACCCCTCGACTGAGTTCGCCATCACCACCTCCTCAGGCAAGCAATTCCAGATTCTCACTGCTCTAACAGTAAAGAATCCTCTTCTATGTTGGTGGAAAAACCTTCTCTCCTCCAGACGCAAAGAATGCCCCCTTGTGCCCGTCACCTTCCTTGGTATTCATAATTCATAAAGAATTTGCATACTGCGAATTATAGTAGGTCAGTTGACACTGGGAGAATTTTTGCAGTGTGTAGATAGGATTTTTGAAGTCTCATTAACTTAGCTGGTACTGTATTACTGTGCAATGTAGCCTTACAAAACACTCGCTGTGTGTATGAAGCCTAATGACAAGATATGACCGTATAATATTCTGCCACAACGGCTGGTTATAGCCTGGGTTATGGTTTCCATTGCGGTGGATTGGACTCCGGGAAAAGAAAATGGCTGCCGGTCGGGTGCGGCGCAGATGGAGATCTCTGCACCGAGCTTTCGGGAGGTGAGATCTCAGTGCTGAGATCTCATCTCCCGAGATCTTGGTGCCGAGATCTCCATCTGCGCATGCGGCGTCCTCGGTTAACAGCCATTTTCCTGGAGTCCAGTGTACCATATAGGAAACCATGTCACTGTGCGGGGCTCTGGGCTTTCACAAGATGTCGGCAAATCCGCAGCAGCACCAAACACCCGCAGTGGCACGCCACACCACATATGCGAACACCCCCTCATTCCAGCCTGCGGCCAGGAAGGTATATTTGCATTATAAAACACCCTCCCCCATTTTCCTTCCAAATTTTGGGGAAAAATGTGCATCTTATTATCCGAAAAATATGGTATGTTGCAAATCAAGCTTTTGAGAATTCTTAGGTCTCTTCTTCAGTCATGGTATAGCAGAGTTTCTGAAGAAACACAAATATATGCACAAAAAATACAGAGGCATTGCATAATAAATGGACAATTAAATTAACCAAACAAACTGAGCTCGGAATGAATCCTTAATTGGATTAGAGTAGTGGTGTGAAATGTTTATAGTCCCAATATCCAAGTAAAGGTACCGTCACACTAAGCAACGCTGCAGCGATACCGACAACGATCCGGATCGCTGCAGCGTCGCTGTTTGGTCGCTGGAGAACTGTCACACAGACAGCTCTCCAGCGACCAACGATCCCGAGGTCCTCGGTAACCAGGGTAAACATCGGGTTACTAAGCGCAGGGCCGCGCTTAGTAACCCGATGTTTACTCTGGTTACCATCGTTAAAGTAAAAAAAACAACCACTACATACTTACCTACCGCTGTCTGTCCCTGGCGCTCTGCTTCTCTGTATTGGCTGTGAGCACAGCGGCCGGAAAGCAGAGCAGTGACGTCACCGCTCTGCTTTCCGGCTGCCCGGCGCTCACAGCCAGAGCAGAGCACAGCGCCGGGGACAGACAACGGTATGTAAGTATGTAGTGGTTGTTTTTTTTACTTTAACGATGGTAACCAGGGTAAACATCGGGTTACTAAGCGCGGCCCTGTGCTTAGTAACCCGATGTTTACCCTGGTTACCAGCGAAGACATCGCTGAATCGGTGTCACACACACCGATTCAGCAATGTCAGCGGGAGAGCCAGCGACGAAATAAAGTTCTGGACTTTCTTCCCCGATCAGCGACATCACAGCAGGGGCCTGATCGCTGCTGCCTGTCACACTGGACGATATCGCTAGCCAGGACGCTGCAATGTCACGGATCGCTAGCGATATCGTCCAGTGTGACGGTACCTTAAGATCAGAGGCCTGGTGCCCTCACGGTCTCTGGAGCAGTTTCCTCAGATTTTGTTTTAAAGGGAATCTGTCACCTCATTTTGCCGCTATAAACTGCGACCACCGCTATTTGGGGCTTATCTACAGCATTCTGCAATGCTGTAGATAAGCCCCCCCGATGTAACCTGAAAGATAATAATAATCTTTATTTTTAAATAATCTTTATTTTTATATAGCGCTAACATATTCCGCAGCGCTTTACAGTTTTGCACACATTATCATCACTGTCCCCGATGGGGCTCACAATCTACAATCCTTATCAGTATGTCTTTGGAATGTGGGAGGAAACCGGAGTGCCCGGAGGAAACCCACGCAAACACGGAGAGAACATACAAACTCTTTGCAGATGTTGTGTTGTCCTAGGTGGGATTAGAACCCAGGACCCCAGCTGCTGTGCTAACCACTGCGCCACCGTGAGCGCTGCCCGTCCTCTGTCCTCATTTGCAGTCTAGCTGACTGCGCCTGTGCGGCCGCCCTGCCCGAGATCCCGCCCCGCAGTGTCTTCTGATTTATTCTCACTGCAGGGCTGGGATTCTTGGGCATGCGCAGTGCATATCTTCGCCTCTCACTCATCTCCCTCCGCCTTCTTCAGACTGTGCTGCATCAGCTGATCCCTAATCACCGTGGCGTTGCATTTGGGAAGGTTCCATGCGATGCCATGGTGATACAGTCTGAAGAAGGCGGAGGGAGATGAGTGAGAGGCGAAGATATACACTGCGGATGCCCAAGGCATGAGAAAAGAGCGCAGGTGCCGACTCATTTGAAAACCGCGCTGAGGAGGCGGCGCCCGGCGCCAAGAGAACGTGAGTGACGGCGGTGCTGCGTTTGCAGCAGGGGGGGAAAGACCTGCCTCCAGGACTGATTCAAGGTATTTGGGACAAATTATAAAATGGATTATTTCTAAAGTTACAGCACCAATAACTAAAAGAGCCACCTTGTCAGGATGCAGCATTAGTGCTGCACAAGTTGGGGGAGGGGGGGTGACAGGTTCCCTTTAAAGACTGTAATAAATTTGTTTTCCCAAACCCTTCAATATTTTTGTGATTTAAATTTGCCTTTTAATATGACCACTTTCATATTATTTATGCTGTGTCCTGGACCACAGAAATGTTTGGCCAACGGTAAATTGGTGTTTGTGTCCATAACTGTGTGGCTATGAGACCTCTTCTGTTTCTCCCACGTACAGACCCCCCAATAGGACATATAGTGCACAGAATTAAGTGCACCACATTGGAAGAGAAACATGTAACTGTCCCCGGGAATCTTGTAGAATATTTATCTTCAGATACTTTGTTATACGCTGCTTGAGAAAGACTTAAGAAGTCTCCGCTTGCTTTGCAACATAATTTATTTTTGTTAACTATTACAAGGTATCATAGCTAAAAGATGGTGTTTTTCCCACTGAGAGCATTCTATTTTTTCAGTTGGCTAACATGGTGCCAAACCCTTATTTTTTCCTCCTTTAAGTGAAATAGACACATTTGCACAATGCTCATGTCCCCAGGTCTGCTCAGGCCGATGTTCCACTGAACATGATGGACTCTTGAGTGTCTTCTGCTTGGAGAGATTTTTGAGTTCTGTAAACCTGGCAATTCCGCTGATGAGGTTAACAGCAGACTGACCTTGAAGAATCTCTACGCATGGATGTTCATTTATGTAAATTGCTTTGCTGTCATGTGGGTGAAAGCAGCTGACATTATTATTGATGTCCCGCTTATTGAACATAACCAGAGCACCTTCCTACCGTCTGCATGGTGATAAAAGGTAGATCAAGCCATGGCTGTCCATGAGAGATGCTAAAAGGGGTCACCTTGCCAATACATCTGCTGCCTGCTGTGCTATTAAAATGCATTGATTTTCCCATTGACTGCCTGTCTCATAATAATTATCGTTTTTGGTATTGCTGCTGTCACAGAAGTGATTTGTTTTACAGTGTGTGCTATATATCTGCTTTAAACTCCAGTAAACGATGCAGCCCTGTTATGCATTGGATTCATTAATGGCGAGATAAGATAAATTCCCCTACAATTGTAAGAATATGAAATATGTTGCAGAACGATGCATCATTGCTCCTGGAACGATTCTCTAAAGCATCGACTGCAGAATCCAGGTTATGTTAGAGCTGCGCTCACTAGTTCTGGGCTGTTATATCAGATATGAATAAGGGGTTTTTCTATTTGTAATATTTTCTATCTGTAGTATCCTTTAAAATTCCATTTATTTATTTTTATTTTTGGGGGGCTAAAACAGACATAAATTGTTGTTTCATATAAATTACAGTACTTCTTTTTTTTTTGTTGTTGTTGCAATTATTAGTATGATTTTACTACTGAAACGGGAGGTGGTAGAGGTTGTAGTACAACAATTAAAATGATAATAACCAACATGGAGAACATAAAGCTTTAGTCACACTAAACGACTTACCAACGATCCCAACCAGCGATACGACCTGGCCGTGATCGTTGGTAAGTCGTTGTGTGGTCGCTGGGGAGCTGTCACACAGACAGCTCTCTCTAGCGACCAACGATCAGGGGAACGACTTCGGCATCGTTGAAACTGTCTTCAACGATGCCGAAGTCCCCCTGCAGCACCCGGGTAACCAGGGTAAACATCGGGTTACTAAGTGCAGTGCCACGCTTAGTAACCCGATATTTACCATGGTTACCATTGTAAAAGTAAAAAAAACAACAACTATATACTCACATTCTGATGTCTGTCACGTACCCCGCCGGCGTCCACAGGGTTAAAACTGCTTTCGGCAAGAGTGCTGCTAATGCACGCGCTGCTGCCGAGAGCTTCCCTGCACTGACTGTCAGCGCCGGCAGTAACAGTGTGTGCTCTGCTTTACGGCCGGCGCTGACAGTCAGTGCAGGGAAGCTCTCGGCCGGAGCGCGTGCATTAGCAGCGCTCCTGCCGAAAGCAGTTTTAACCCTGTGGACGCCGGGGGACGTGACAGACATCAGAATGTGAGTATGTACTGTTTTTTTTTTTTTTTTTACTTTTACACTGGTAACCAGGGTAAATATCGGGTTACTAAGCGCGGCCCTGCGCTTAGTAACCCGATATTTACCCTGGTTACAAGTGAACACATCGCTGGATCGGCGTCACACACGCCGATCCAGCGATGACAGCGGGTGATCAGCGACCAAAAAATGGTCCTGATCATTCCCCAACGATCTCCCAGCAGGGGCCTGATTGTTGGTCGCTGTCAAACATAACAAGATCGTTAGCGGGATCGTTGCTACGTCACCAAAAGCGTGACGTTGCAACGATATCGTTAACGATATCGTTATGTGTGACTCCAGCTTAACTGTTACCTGACCACAGGGCTCTATAACCAATTGGAAAAGAGTGCATAAATGGAAGAATAAACGGAGTAAAAATGTCCAGGGTATAATAAAAGGTATACCGTACATTTATTCAAAGTACAAATAACATGGAAATAACCATGTAATGCATAATAGATCAATTTACACAAGATCTTTAAGAGAAAGGAGAAGAGATCAGGTAGAGAATGGCAAAATGTCAATATTGCATAAAAAATCGGGTATTTACCTGCTCATAGTAGGAAGGTGCATAGTGTGTATGTAAACCTATGAGTGATGGTGGTGCCTTGGGGGAAGGAAAAGTGTGACAGGACTCCATGCAATATCAGTGCTTAGAGCCAAAAGGACTCCCGGGAGCCCACCCCAATTATCACTATAAACGCTTATCCATCATGAGATGCAAAAAAGACGCGCCAGTAGCCCCAACGCGTGTTTCGCGACGGCTTCGTCAGGGGGCCGTGCGATACTAGGATCTATACAGACCTATCCAAAGTCTCAGTAAAATCTTCCTGGTATGTGTTTTATCAGTGCTTTTTCCTTTCGTGGTACTCAGTTTAGTTTGATCATTATGGTGCAGAGCATGTGATTATTTTTCTGTGATTTTGGAATTTTATAGAGAACTGCAATTGCCGAAATTTATTGCAAAAAGCAACCGCAAAAAAAAAAAGATAATCTACCTTAAGACTATTTTGGCTTTCTCATCTTGTACAAACATACTGTTGATAGTTCTGCTGCATGTGCTATTGCCAAGAGTACAATTTTCCAGGCATGAGCTCCCAGTAGTCCATATTGTGTAGACCACCCATGGGAATGAGCACTGGTGTTTCTTTAGTCAGATTTGGTGAAATTCACCGTACTACTGCCACGACTCCTGCCATTCAGAATGATGCCTCAGCATGAATGAATCACAGGTACTATGATCTGGATAGCCTAAAGAAGTTCTATGGGGAATAGAAATTGTTTTAAAAATAACAAAGGTACTTTATAAAATAGATTTAAGAATACAGTGCTGATAGGTTAAGACTACGTTCACACTAGCCTTTTTATGTTCTATTTTGACCCTTCAAAAATGGATCTATTGCATCACTGACGTAAATGGAAGCTGAGGGAGACCATGGATCATTATGGGGATCTTTTGGGTGCCTCTTTTTAGAACGAAAGAAAAGTTCAGCATTCAAAATCTTTTTCTTCCATGCTAAAAACGGACACATAACAGAATCCAGGTGGGCTGCATAATAATAGATGGGGTCCTCCTGCTTTTGTTTAGATAACTTGTGCAACAGATCTGTTTTAGACATTTTTTTTGCTTCTTAGAAACCGGCCATTGGAATGTCCAAGTGCAAGTGAATGCGAAAGACCCATTTAGATGAGCCGATGATTGGGAAAATGCACATTCCCAACTACGTTCCACCTGACAGGCTGGAAGACACCTGTTGAATGAGCAAAGCACTCCTACATTGGGTGCAGTGTTTTTTTAAATGGCCTTTAAAACTAATTTTTTATCAGACATCGCCCTGTATAAACAGATGATGTTCTGCCAATGCCATGATATTCTATGGGCAGAGAGCAATCCTATTAATGATTGTTTTGTGCACATACAGTTGTGATTAACCTTTCTAACCCAGCCAGGAAATGACCGTTGGTCGGCTTTCATTTAGCCAATCGACAGTTATATAAAGAGGACCTTATAAAAATTCCTGAGCTTCCCGGATTTTGCCACTTTTTTCCATTTTGCGCTGTGTAACTCCATTAGTGTTATTCACATTTGTTGCTTTTGGAGCTCACTATGTGGCATCTCTGCTTGCAGTTCAACTGGGTGTTTCCTCACTGTCTTTTTTTGGGGTGGCATGTTCCTGCCAGAAGCTGCAAATCCTAGCTTGGCAGCTGATCTAGCAGTCGGGTATGTTTCTACGGTCAGTACATCTGCAGCGTCCAATCCACAGCGGGCAGATGTTACAGCATAGTGGATGGGATTTTATGAAATCCCAACTCCACTATGCGTGCAGGGACACCTCTGTTTTCCCTGCGTAAACGGACATGCGGCTCGTTTTTCCAGACCGCAGCATGTCTATTTATCATTTATCAGTCTCTGCAAGATAAATATCACAGTCCAGTGTATGGATGGCCCATTCAAAAAACTTAAACCATAATCAGGTTCCTCGCATCATGTTCTCATACACTTTATGCAGTTAATAGCCTCTGTGTCTGTACTGTTACATACTTAGTCTGTTTAACTGGTTCATGCAGCTTTACATGATCACCTGAGCCTTACACTATGGCTGGTCCGAACAACGAAATCCACCTCTCGTGTCTCCCCTTTTCCTCCTAGTTTGTAAGCTTGTGAGCAGGGCCCTCCCTCCTCTTAGTTTCTATTTTGAACTGTGATTATTGTTATGCTGTAATGTATTGTCTGTACAAGTCCCCTCTATAATTGTAAAGCGCTGTGGAATATGTTTGTGCTATATAAATGAAAATTATCATTATTATTAATGTATGGGATGCGGTGATTCCGCAAGGTTCAGCGAACACGTGCGGAATCACCGCACGTCCAAAAGCTGGCAGTGCTTTGGACAGAGCTGCGCCCAAAGCGCTGCCAATTCTGACCGTGGAAACATAGCCTTAGATGCTACTGAGCAGTGATTGACTACATCAGGGAAAGGTGAAAGCGCACTGCCCCCTGAGATTGGACAGAAAGTAGAGAATTCACATACTGCACTCAAGAAGCCACAAACGTGCAGTGCTTTGGAATATATATTTTTTTCTTTTTTTTTTTCTAGTATATTAGAAAATGTGGCAGACTACTATTTCTATTCAGAGGTTAACCAGTAAAAATGTTTAATTTCCAAAGAAGTCTGTCGAAAGCGGGGACTTCTGTGGGGCTTATACCCTGTACGGCTATAAAGGGGCCTATGTTGGAAAAACCTTAGTGTAATACCATCAGGTAAAGGATCTGAAGCCATATGCATTGAGCCTTGGTTCTTCTGATATTTGTAGACTTGTTTTTTTAAGAATAACATGTATACTAATAAGCTAATACCTTGGGACTTATTACCGCTTCATAAATAAATATCATCTTGTTATTTCACCAGGTTTTATGCTTCATCCCAGAGCTGCATTGAAGGACCCTAGCAACGGTTAGCTGAGGAATACAATACATCACAAGGTAATGAGTCCTCTTAATATCGCTGCATATTAATACCCATCCCATGTGCATTATTAGGGAAAAAGAGCAAATGTGCATTAGGAAAGACGAGGCTCGTGCATGACTGCGGCAGTATTACACAGTTCTACAATGTACCAGTGATGCTAATACCACAATGACATCTATGGTACGACACTGGTGTAACGCTTCTGAGCAAGGTTTTTTTTGCGTCATTTGAAAACGTAAGATTCAATGAATTACCCTCTCAGTAACGTAATATTCTGTCTGCACTAAATACAGATTTTACCGGGGAATTAAGAATTTTGAGGAGAAAGAAGCAGATTCCTCTGATAAGATATCTTGCAAAGTTGCTTAATTTCATGTGCACTATTGATTTCTGAAATAAAAATTAAAATGATGGTTAGTTATTAGTTAGGAGTTGTCCGATCTAGAATGACAAGACTTATGAATGACTGCAGACTTATGAACGCACACGTTGTACTCTGTGCGGAGCGCCGGTGTCTGCAGTGGGAACGGCGGTCAAGTATGCGATATGCATGGTCCCGGCCAGAATCCATCTAGTTGGCACGTGCCCACTAGTCCAGTTCTGGCTGGGAGTCTTTATATCACATACTTAATGACTGGACATCCTCATTAAGAATAGATATCTGGTAGATGGGTGTAGAATTAGACTACATCTAGATATCTACTTTACAGTGACTACGTGGATTATAGGTACCATGTTGTGTGATCTATCTCCTGTTTTATGGTAAATTCAGTGTTATCTGTACATAGGTGTTCCTTTTCATTGCAGTCTGGCCTGTAATGATAATGAAAAGTGTTTTGGGAAGTTAAAAGGGTATTCCCAGCTCCAAGATCCTATCCCAATATATAGTAGGTGTAATAATAATATTAGCAAATGCCTCCAATTAGAAATGTACTATAGTTCTTCAGATTCGCTATGTCTTACCCCATGTGCAGGGCATTGCAGTAGTTTAGGTATCCATGGTTACATAGTGAATCTGAAGAACTACACTACATTTCTAATTGGAGCCATTTGTTGTTAATATTATTAATAATAATAATAATAATAATATTATTGTAATTAATAATAATAATAAATTATTCCTACTACATATTTGGATAGGATTTTGCAGATGGGATTACCCCTTTAAGATGTTCAGAACCATGCAAGTTGGCAAATCAATACTTTTCAAGCAGCTCCGTATTTACATTGTTCATCCTGTACTTTATGGGACTTTGTACATGTCAAATGCAGAGGGATTAATATATTGCCTTCAAGCCGAGTTTACACCGTTGTACTAAAACTAGGGCCAGTAACATCTGCATAATGCGGACATGACTGACTCCATACACAGTTCTGTGTGCTTGTCCACACAGTGACCAATCCCAAAAGCTGCCTGCTATTGGTACAGCATAGTCTGTTTTGTGTATCAGTCCAGTGAATTGTGATTTCCCCCTCCCCCACTAACCCATTAGGCCAAGTTCATATGACTGTATTTAGTCTGTGGAATAAATGGACAGCGCTCTGACTAGTGTTATTTAATGGGAATGTTCACAGGAGTGTCTGTGATTTTTTTTTTTTTTTTTTTTTTTTAACTGCGCATACAAAAAAGTCGCAATATGAACTCCATAGGTTCACAAAACAAAAAATCGAATTCCATTCAGAGCCACCGCACAACATCCGATTTTTACGGATGCATTGCAGTTTAACATAGGAAGCTGTATTTAGTCTTATAAATTAACTGCTGCTGTGTAAGAATGGCCTGTATACTGATGACAAACGAGAAAAAAAATCACCTGAGTGTTTTGCACAAAACTCTGACAATTTTTTTTTTTCCGTATGCTGACACACACACACACACACACACACACACACACACACACACACACACACACACACACACACACACACACACACACACACACACACACACACACACAGCGATGTGAAAAGTGGCAGGTGTGCACTGGCACCGCAGTTATTACTGTATCAGTGGGGATAATGGCCAAAAATGCAGAGTCTGCAGGACACCACCCTCAGGGGTGACGGGTTATTCTTTTTTGCACTCTAAAATAAACACACAAAATCAAACCCAGCAAAGTGCACTACAGAAGCATTTTCCTCCTTAACCACTTAGCGACCGCCAATACGCCTTTTAACGGCGGCCGCTAAGTGTACTTAAACCACAGCGCCGTTAATTAACGGCGCTGTGGAGAAAGTAAATAGAGCCCCCCAGAGTCGGATTTTCTCCGGGGTCTCGGCTGCCGGGGGTAGCCGACACCCCAGAGAACATGATTCGGGTTTTTTTTTACCCACCCCGCTTTTGCGATCGCCGGTAATTAACCGTTTACCGGCGATCGCAAAGAAAAAAAAAAACGCGATTTCTTTTTATTTTCTGTCCTCCGATGTGATCGCACATCAGAGGACAGAGAAAATGGGAGAAAAGGGGTCCCAGATAGCCCCCCGATACTCACCTGTCTCCCCCGATGCTCCTCGTGGCTCCCGGTGGGCGCAGCCGTCATAAAAATGGCGGGCGCATGCGCAGTGCGCCCGCCGTCCGGCCCCGGGAGAATCTTTGGGGTCTCGGCTACCGGGGGTAGCATCCGCTGCCCAATCTATGTCCTGGGGAGGAGGGGGCGGAGTTACGGCCACGCATGCGCGGTCAGAAGTGGCGGATGCGACGTACAAAAAAACGTTACATTGAACGTTTTTTTTTGTGCTGACGGTCCGCCAAAACACTGATCCAGTGCACGACGGACGCGACGTGTGGCCATCCGTCACGATCCGTCGGCAATACAAGTCTATGGGCAAAAAACGCATCCTGCGGGCACATTTGCAGGATCCGTTTCTTGTCCAAAACGACGGATTGCGACGGATGCCAAACGACGCAAGTGTGAAAGTAGCCTTAGGGTTAGGGTTGGGGCTAAAGTTAGGGCTAGGGTTGGGGCTAAAGTTAGGGTTAGAGTTGGGATTAGGGTTTGGATTAGGGTTGGTATTAGGGTTAGGGTTGGCATTAGGGTTACGCTTGGGATTAGGGTTAGGTTTGGGATTAGGGTTCAGGTTAGGGTTGTGATTAGGGGTGTATTGGGATTAGGGTTAGGTTTGAGGTTAGGGTTGAGATTAGGATTAGGGGTGTGTTGGATTTAGGGTTTTGATTAGGGTTATGGTTAGGGTTGACATTAGGGTTGTTTTAGGGTAAGGGTTGTGATTATGGTTAGGGTTAGTGATTAGGATTATGGATCAGGTTGGGATTAGGGTTAGGGGTGTGTTGGGGTTAGGGTTGGAGCTAGAATTGGGGGCTTTCCACTGTTTAGGTACATCAGGGGGTCTCCAAACACGACAGCCAATTTTGCGCTCAAAAAGTCAAATGGTGCTCCCTCCCTTCTGAGCTCTGCCGTGCGCCCAAACAGTGGGTTACCCCCACATATGGGGCATCAGCATACTCGGGATAAATTGGACAACTTCTGGGGTCCAATTTCTCTTGTTACCCTTGTGAAAATAAAAACTTGGGGGCTACAAAATCCTTTTTGTGGAAAAATATATATATATTTTTTTTTATAACTCTGCATTATAAACTTCTGTGAAGCACTTGGGCATTCTAAGTTCTCACCACACATCTAGATAAGTTCCTTGGGGGGTCTAGTTTCCAAAACGGGGTCACTTGTGGGGGGTTACTACTGTTTAGGTACATCAGGGGCTCTGCAATCGCAACATAATGCCCACAGACCATTCTATCAAAGTCTGCATTTCAAAAAGGCGCTCCTTCCCTTCCGAGCTCTGCCGTGCGCCCAAACAGTGGTTTACCCCCACATATGGTGCATCAGCGTACTCGGGATAAATTGGACAACAACTATTGCAGTCCAATTTCTCCTGTTACCCTTGTGAAAATAAAAACTTGGGGGCTACAATATCTTTTTTGTGGAAATTTTTTTTTTTTTTTAATTTTCACGACTCTGCATTCTAAACTTCTGTGAAGCACTTGGGCATTCAAAGTTCTCACCACACATCTAGATAAGTTCCTTGGGGGGTCTAGTTTCCAAAATGGGGTCACTTGTGGGGGATTTCTACTGTTTAGGCACGTCAGGGGCTCTCCAAACGCGACATGGCGTCCGATCTCAATTCCAGCCAGTTCTACATTGAAAAAGTAAAACGGCACTCTTTCTCTTCCAAGCTCTGCGGTGCGCCCAAACAGTGGTTTACCCCCACATATTGGGTATCGACGTACTCAGGAGAAATTGCACAACAACTTTAGTGGTCCAATTTCTCCTGTTACCCTTGTGAAAATAAGAATTTGTGGGCGAAAAGATCATTTTTGTGTAAAGAAAGCGATTTTTTTATTTTCACGGCTCTACGTTATAAACTTCTGTGAAGCACTTGGGGGTTCAAAGTGCTCACCACACATCTAGATAAGTTCCTTAAGGGGTCTAGTTTCCAAAATGGGGTCACTTGTGGGGGATTTCTACTGTTTAGGCACATCAGGGGCTCTCCAAACGTGACATGGCGTCCGATCTCAATTCCAGCCAATTCTGCATTGAAAAAGTCAAACGGCGCTCCTTCACTTCTAAGTTCTGCGGTGCGCCCAAAAAGTGGTTTACCCCCACATATGGGGTATTGGCGTATTCAGGAGAAATTGCATAACAAAATTTATGGTTACATTTCTGTTTTTACACTTGTGAAAATAAAAAAAATGGTTCTGAATTAAAATGTTTGCAAAAAAAAGTTAAATGTTCATTTTTTCCTTCCACATTGTTTCAGTTCCTGTGAAGCACGTAAAGGGTTAATAAACTTCTTGAATGTGGTTTTGAGAACCTTGAGGGGTGCAGTTTTTAGAATGGTGTCACACTTGGGTATTTTCTATCATATAGACCCCTCAAAATGACTTCAAATGTGATGTGGTCCCTAAAAAAAAAAATGGTGTTGTAAAAATGAGAAATTGCTGGTCAACTTTTAACCCTTATAACTCCCTAACAAAAAAAAAATTTTGTTTCCAAAATTGTGCTGATGTAAAGTAGACATGTGGGAAATGTTATTTATTAACTATTTTTCGTGACATATCTCTCTGATTTAAGGGCATAAAAATACAAAGTTTGAAAATTGCAAAATTTTAAAAATTTGCGCCATATTTCCGTTTTTTTCATAAATAATCGCAAGTAATATCGAAGAAATGTTACCACTAACATGAAGTACAATATGTCACGAAAAACACTCAGAATCAGCGGGATCCGTTGAAGCGTTCCAGAGTTATAACCTCATAAAGTGACAGTGGTCAGAATTGCAAAAATTGGCTCAGTCATTTAGTACCAAATTGGCTCTGTCACTAAGGGGTTAAATCAACAGGAAACTTATTCATAGCGTTTTCAGCACATTTGGATGTGGATCAAAATGTATTCCAAGATCCTCGAGAAATAACTCTGTGAACAAGCCCTTACAAGAAAGCCTGTGTACACTCTGCGTCTGTAGCTGTATATCTTTACATCTTGCTTCTGAAAATAAAGCGAGAGGCATAAAATATCTTTCCTGCTTTGTCAGTAACAGAGACTGACACCTTCTTCTTCTCCAGTAACAAAGCGTTACTTGCATTCCTTTTCCATAATTTCCATTGTTGCGCTTGAAAACCTGATCTGCTATGGTTGCAGTTTCATGAATGCATATGTATTATATCCTAGGACTCTCATGAAAGAAATATGTGCTTGAAGAATTTGATTTAGCTGCAAAAATATCCACACTATGTTTTTACTTTCAGTCACAACATATAAGTGTCTGAGTTGTCGACAGTAAACTAGAGGGCCAGCAGGGAATATTTGGGGTGTACGTTCTTGCCCTACTGTCAGAACTTTAGGTAGGTCTTTAGGCCAGAGATGACATGTTCCTATTAGATTGACTAGAATGAGGAGGCTCAGGACTTTTTATTTTTTAACTAGACGGTTGTTGACCCAAAAAGGTACAGTGCAGAAAACGACGACGGCCTCTTAATTCTCCGAAATTGGAATGCACCGATCACTGATGGAATATTTCCATTGGAATGTCCTTCCAAACATATATTTTGCTCCCAAAATCCTTATAGAATGAAAAAAAGAAACTTTAGATTCTTCGGCTGGGCACACCACGTCTGAGCCCCCTTTCCTGATGGTTGGGGTTAGTGTCTCAATCAGGATTTAAAATGTCCCTCAATGGAGCCATAGATTTTGATTCAACACATGGAGCCAGATTCATATATAATGTTTGATGTGTTTTTGCCTTTTTTTCATTTGCATCTGATCTTCTTTTTTTTCTATTATACATGTCTGGGGCTTATTTAGGTTTTCAGTGATTCATCCTTTTCGACTTGATTTTAGTATGTACTCCAGTTCCCCGTCCCTCAATTGATTTTATTTATTCCATAAAGTATGACACACATCTATCATACCTTTTGCCCTAAAAATGTCACAAAACTGATCAAAAGCAAAATAAAGAGCATTTTGATTTTGTGCAACATTTTAAGGAATTTAACAAAAAAAACAAAAAAAACCCTGAAATACCACAAGACAAAAAAAGAAAATTGACTTGGGAAACCCTATGAGGGATGAATCTGCCCGCAGAGTCTAACACATGCAACTCTGGATTCTAGTTTATTTTTCTTTTTGTCTGGCGGTGTCCGTCTTTTATCTGAACACATTAGCGTGAGAAGCTATGCTATTGTGTCTGGATTAAAATCTGTGATTTGGACTTCGTTAGTCTAGTTGAAGTCTGTGTGAGATATCTCAAAACTGATGCAAAGGAAAGCAGGTTCTTATGGGAATCTACTCCAGGCTGATTCATTCTCTTATTTCCCAGAGATTCTGTGAAATATTAAAGCAGAACTGATATTTGCTAATTACACCACTTTATCTTTGCATCAGTTTTGATACATCTCCATATATGACTATTGGGGAGGATGGGGTCCACTTTTTTGGGTGGTTCATATGGAAGTTGATGATGTCTGAGGGTCAGACGTGGCTTGAGTCTTGCCTACGCCTTATTTCTATCACCCATTTATCTCTTCTCTGAATGCAGCATAAGATTGGACATTGACTCATAAGGGTAATCCGGGACTTCTGTCTCTATTGTAATTGTGCTTCTTTTACTTTATTTTTATTAAAAAGAAAACCATGCAGGCTTCTTACAGGTCACCGGTATATCCGCGTACCTGTATGTATTCATGCTTGTACCCATGCCCTTGTATCTGGCCATCACCTCCTGGAAGAAAACATTTGTTCTATTCAGAGAACAAGAAAATAGAAACCTGGTTTATATTATGCTTCTTTTTTTAAAATTTAATTCCAAATATGAGAAAATGTTTCAAACATCTTTAAAGGGTCTTCTGGGACCTACAACTAAGCGTTGTGTTATATCAGTGTCTAAACTTTCAGCTACAGACCTGTCAAAACCAAACTCTGTTCAGGCAAGGATACTCGTATATTTTACCATGAGCGCATCTGGCGCTTGTGTTCTCTAACCTTGTCTGTCACAGAGAACCCTTTTTTAGGCTACATTCCCACAGTGAGCGTTCTGGTGAGTTTTGGATGTTACAGAATTTCTGCACCCATTAAGTACGGTAGGTTACTTGCATTTTTTTTTTAAAAATACGCAGCATGAAAAACTCACCAAGAACTCATTGTGGGAATGTAGCCTAAGATCTTCTGGCAACAAAGCTAGTAAAGATATTTTATATTACTAGGGTCTCGTTCATACATCTGTGGTTTAACTCGTTTGTAAAAACACGGACCATTGTTCATCTGTTTAGACAAGATTTTCATCAGAGTTTGGTCAGTGCCAGTTTTTACCATAAGTGATTTTTTTTCCACTGATGGTGAAAAAAAGATTGCAAAGCATCTCCTACACTTTACATTGTTAATCACGGACAGTATGCATGTGCCAACAGCGATTTTCATGGACCCATAGACAAGTATGAGTAATTTTCATTGTTGACTTGGATCAAAAACGGACATGTCTACATGATTCTTTGGCGGACTGCAAAAACCCCCCACTGATACGAAAAGAACCATAGCTTATAGCAAGTGTGCTCTCTGTGGAAAATCACGGATAGAACACGTACGTCACTCACAGACCTCTGAAGGAGTCCTAATAACCGATTAGGCCAAGTGCCCCATTGTCGGGGGCCAATCCTTCATGGATCTAACATCTTCACTAATGGTTCTATTCTCCCCACATGCAGTCTAGTAACTGGAGCAGTGCGTGTGATGGGAGCTGGCTGACAGCTTATTTCAATAGCCAAGCCAGCCTCCATCTGTGTCTTGGTAGTTGGTTTAGCTATTAAATAGGCAGTCAATGGCTTCCATCACACACAGCTCTGGTCTCCTGCTGAAACCGGAACTGCAGCCCTGTGTTGAGGACAGGACCAGAAGCAGAGCTGGACCATGGATGGACCAGTTTCCCAACAATGCAGGCACCTGGCCCAGCTGATCTATATTAGTAAGTCATCTAAACTACTAGCTTGTTTGTGTATTTTTTGTCTGTAAGTTTCTGTATAGTGCTGCTTGTATTTCGTGGATGGATTCTCCCCAGCTTATAGACTAGTCACACCATGCCACTTTCTGTTGGTGTTTGTTTGGCCAAGCTGTGGCCGTGAAGATGACACTTTCAGTTTTCATACTTTTTGGAGTGCTTTTATTGTGCCATAGAAAGTAGTGATGAGCGAATATACTCGTTATCCGAGATTTCTCGAGCATGCTGGGGATCCTCTGCGTATTGTTTAGTGCTCGGAGATTGTTTTCCTCACCTCAGCTGAATGATTTACATCTGTTAGCCAGCTTGATTATGTGTAGGGATTCCTTAGCAACCAGGCAAACCCCACATGTACTTATGCTGGCTAACAGATGTAAATCATTCAGCTGCGGCTATGAAAATTAAATCTCCGAGCACTAAAAAATACTCGGAGGACACCCGAGTGTGCTCGGGAAATTCTCTAGTAACGAGTATATTCGCTCATCACTAAACGAAAGGCTTATCTCCTGAAAAGAGCACAATGACAGACTTCCCGAGGATTCCCTTTTGATTATTATTGTTTTGCGGTATTAATAAAATCCCACCAGATAATTGAAATTGCGGTGGATCAAGGTAAGAAAATAATATTCCTTTCTGAGATGGTTCATTAGACAACTATGAGCCGCTCATGCACGGACTGTGTAATACTAGTGGCTTTAGTGTTTTTTGTACATTCTTATTTTCTTTATGATATTTATGGTATTTGAGGACACGTTCGCCATTTTTCAAGACAATTTTTTTTTAATTGCAAGGAAAGCATTTTGCCACTATGACGTTACATATTTATCATTCAGCAGCTAAATACTACAAGGGGAATTAGTGATGTTTGTTCATGAACAGCTTGTCCAAAGATGTGTACTGTAGGTAAAGTGTTTTCTCATTTCCCATAGACGTTGTCAAAGCAGATTGAATGCCTGCCCACCAAGGTGGAGATTTCCCCTTTTCTTGCCTACACAATCCTATCTCTAGCATCAGAGGGAAATGTAAAGATTATACTATACAACAAAGTATAAAAGTAAAACCTCAAAATCCAAATGACTCTTAGGAAAGTGTGTTTCCCATAATGGACATTTATTGCTTAATTATAGGATGCGTAATACATATTCATTTTGTCACTTCCCTTATATCGCTGGAACAGGCGTTTTAAGCACACCCTTTCTGAGAGAGGTGTTTAAATGGAGGGGTGTTTGAGCATGCACCATACCACCTCTCTGCTAGCTCTCCGGGGCTGTCTGAATCGGCTGACCGATTTACTTGGTTGTTTCCATCAATCCATAGACTTTCAATGGATCGGCATCATGCATTCAAGGTTTTTCCTGCTGTTGTGCTTAATATCCCTGTCCTAGTGATCGGTGAAGGGTGCCAGCCTTGAGGATAAATGGGACACTGCATTTTTCTTCTGAGCCAATAGTTGGTGGAATACTGTGGTAGGATATGACATGGGTTACATTGCTGCTATACAGGGCCACTTCATCGGCAGGGTATCACGTGATCTAGGCTTATTATAGTGAAAATAAACACCTGTGACTGATAACCGTGGGTGGCATCAATGACTGTGGAGGGGCTTTTATGTTATTATTGCGGTTATATGGAAAAATAATATAAAGCACAATTCCGATGTGTGCAAAGCCTACTTGCATTTTACTCCCTTTTTTACTATTCACTTACTCTGTTGTGATCAATGGTGGTCAATGTGACTTTTGACTACAAATCCCAAAAACTTGCTTCCCTGTGTCTTTTTTTAAAAACTTATTTCTAGGTTTGAGAGCCCTGGGGACCGTTACATTAGCAGCGCGTTTTGTAAGATGCCCTTTTATTTGCTGCTGGCTTGAGGTTTAGTGGTCCTTTTTAAGGAGAGAACAAAAAGTAAAAGTGATGTTTGTTGGGGCGACCTGCTGCTAAATGTCCTAGATGAGCAACTGGCTGTTGAATAGGGCTCTGAACGGCTCATTCTGTACAGGGAACATGGTAAGGGTTAATGTTCTAATACGTTAGGTTCTTGTTTTCTGATGGAGTAAAACCTAATCCTCGATAATCCTTTTAGAATAGAGACTTTTCTTGCAATCTACAATCATTTAATATAATAACTTGTATGCAGATTGTTTATATGAGGCAACGTGACGAACAGCCGCCTTTCTCGCCACCGGATGAGCCGTTGTTTGACGCTTTCTTATATCTATAAATGCTCTGTGCTGCTTTCCTTTTACTTTGGAAACATTTTGCAAATTAAAATTGGATGGTTTTATTTGCAGTCCTGTGTAAACTACGAATGACACAGTGTAAAGATGAGTTGTGCCAATTGCCAAACTCTTCTCCGCTGCGCCTGTCCCTGAGCGTGTTTGTATAGGATATCCATTACCGAGAATCCTAGGGAGCTAATAAAGTGGCGCTATTCCCTGTATTTAGCATAAATATAATCTCATAGTAGATTAAAACTGACATTGCTAAGTAAGTGTAAAACCAACAGACAATAATCTTGTAGTCACTAATAAGCTTTGAGTATGTAATAGACGGTCACATTTCGGGCTCATTATTTTGTAAGTGTTTATTGGCTTTTAACGTTACCACGTGGGCGAGAATCCGAGCTCACTGAAGTATTGTATTTTTTTTTTCTTTTTTAAAGTTTAGTCTTTGTTCTGTTAAATTATGTCATCCCATCAGTAGGCAATGCCAATGGGGCTTATTAGGCTTGTCTAATTAGCTTTTTTCGTTAAAGCATCTTTCAGCAGCAGCTTTGCTTGTAGCCTCCTTGCTTTGTAGTGCCGCTCATTCATGTTACTCCCAGAAGACCATTCATCAGAGATGAAACATTTTCTTCTAAAATGTTGCCACTTTGTAGCAAGCTGGACTTTGAGTGGTAGAAAGGGGAAATGGATGAACCTGTCACGAAAAATAGTCAGTTGGACTAGAGCCATCTTGTTTTCATTGTTCACAATAGAACAATTGTGGGTAGAAGTGAATCTATAAGTCATAGTAATCTGAATTTGTGCAGCGGAGTCTGTATAGGATGCCTTCTCTAATATTGCAATGCATCAATAACAGAGAGAAATAGAAAATGGTTTTCTCCCTCATCAAATGTATTGTATTAATCAAAAGCAATGGGTCTGTGTCATGCCGGGCTCTAAGTGTTCCAGGAGCAAAATATAAGATACATACATTGTTACTCCCGAAGGGAACGTTTGTGCAAGTGCTTTCTAGTAATAATATACAGATAATGTCTGCAGATATTGTCTCAGCACATCATGTCATTCCCTGCATAAAGCATTGACCTGTGTACATCACTGATGGTTAGATGCTCTTATACTTGCTTTGTCCAGAATATGACACAAACATCAAAGGGGTTCTCCCTGAAGAGAAAGTGTTAAAAAATGTAATTCTGAATAAATTCCCAAGTATCTTTAATTGGTAAATCACATTTGTTTTGTATAGCGAGGTAATCATTATATTACATTAAAATGGCCGACGTCCTGTTACACTGCCAGAAACCTGTGCTAGAATGTTAATAGGACAAGTGTATATGAGCATGTGCTATGTGGCGCTGCTGTGATCTGGAGATAATCTATATTATGTACTGTCAAGCTATAGTCAGGTCACAGCATCCACTCAGGATTCAGGACAAGGTGGACAGCAATATACGCAGCTTGATATCTCCACTATTGGACCAAATGCAATTGGTGGACAGCAGTGTGAGCAGCCTCTTCTTACCTCAAAACCCCTGGTATCTCCAATATTATATAAAAAACGGGTGGAAAGAAGTGGGAGCAGCCTTTTCTTATTCCAGTATTAAATCAAAGATACAGGTTGTGTAGCCGTGTGAACGTTCTCCTCTTAGGCTGTTTCACATTTGCGTCTGTGCGCGCAGCGTTTGATCCGCATAGATCCGTATGCGTCCTGCATACATATGTGTAAAATGGTGTACTCATGGACATGCGTTTGCATGCATGCGGCTTGGTGCGGCAAACACAACATGTTGCATTTATGGAGGTGTCCAAAATCTGTCAAATATTCGCATGCTTGCAGATGAGTGCGTTAAAAAACGCATTGCTGTCTATGGGAACGCATGCGTACCATGCATTTGCGTACTTCGGACTGCACATGTCCAGGAACTGATTAAGACATACTCATTGGGACACGGCCTCCTGGAAATAAACACATGCAGCGTTTTTTTTTTCCTGTCATGCGTAAGCTGATGCGGATAAAAAATGCTGCGTGAACATGCGTTTGCGTGCGTTTGGGCATGCTTTTGCATATGCAGAGGATACGCTGGGCACATATACGCAAATATGAACTGCGCCTTACCTCAGCACTCCTAGCATCTCCAGTATTAGATCAAATAAACATGTTGGAAAGCAGTGTGAGCAGCCTCTTCTTACCACCGTACCACTGGTATCCCCAGTATTAGATCAGATAGGCATGGTAGACATCAGTGTGAGCAGCCTCCTCTTACCACAGTACCTCTGGTATCCCCAGTATTAGATCAGATAGTCATGGTAGACAGCAGTGTGAGCAGCCTCTTCTTACCACAGTACCTCTGGTATCCCCAGTATTAGATCAGATAGGCATGGTAGACAGCAGTGTGAGCAGCCTTTCTTACCACAGTACCTCTGGTATCCCCAGTATTAGATCACATAGGCATGGTAGACAGCAGTGTGAGCAGCCTTTCTTACCACAGTACCTCTGATATCCCCAGTATTAGATCAGATAGGCATGGTAGACAGCAGTTTGGGCAGCCTTTCTTACCACAGTACCTCTGGTATCCCCAGTATTGGATCAGATAGGCATGGTAGACAACAGTGTGAGCAGCCTCTTCTTACCACAGTACCTCTGGTATCCCCAGTATTAGATCAGATAGGCATGGTAGACAGCAGTGTGAGCAGCCTCTTCTTACAGCACAGCTGATATCTCAACACAAAACACCATGGAGTACAGAAAACACCAAAAAGGTAAAATAAAAAACAAAATAGTTTATTGAATCAAATGCACATACAAAAAATGCTAGCTAAATAATAAGGCTATAAACAGGAGAGGGGAGTAAGTGTAGGGAACCTGTTGGCACAGCAGGAGGAGCAACAAGTAACATGTAGAATAGCTAAGGGTGAGAATAGCGAACCCCAATCAGACGGGTACACATGGGGTCATAGCACCATGATAAGTAAAAATAAAGGAGCTGTAGGTAAATGCCAAAGACGCTGCCTAAGAGGGCAAGCCCCCAAGAACCCCGCATATCCCAGAGGCTAGCTACAACTCACCCATAATGGCCGATATAGAGTATAGGTCCTCCCACTGAGAGACCCCTTGATGCGTGTTTCGTGTGGATGCTTCTTCAAGAAGGTTCCCCTCTGGGATATGCGGGGTTCTTGGGATTCTTTGGCGTTTTCTGTACTCCATGGTGTTTTGTGTTATATTGTAGGAGTATTACACTAGCTTATGTATCTTTTCGCATATATGCATTTACTTAGGGAGCAAGGCTTTCGCCTTTCTCTGCCTTGTCATTTTCTTGTGCTTATTTTGATTTTGGTTTTAAGCACATCTGATATCTGCAGTATTAGATCAGATAGACATGGTAGACAGCAGTGTGAGCAGCCTCTTCTTACCTCAGCTCTGCTGGTATCTCCAGTATTCAGAATATCCACTGGGAACACACCTTCCTACACATACGCTGAGCTCGTGGAGCTTCCCACTGCATATGCTTAGAGGCACATGTCCTAACTATAGACCGTTTCCTGACTGGAGTATCATGTCTGGCACAGCACACGCCACTGAGAAGAAACTGAATTTAAGTGGTTTTCACCCCTTAAGGTACCTTCACACATAACGATATTGTTAACGATATCGTTGCTATATGTGACGTAGCAACGATATCGTTAATGAAATCGTTATGTGTGACAGCGACCAACGATCAGGCCCCTGCTGGGAGATCGTTGGTCGCTGAGGAAAGTCCAGAACTTTATTTCGTCGCTGGACTCCCTGGAGACATCGCTGGATCGGCATGTGTGACACCGATCCAGCGATGTCTTCACTGGTAACCAGGGTAAACATCGGGTAACTAAGCGCAGGGCCGCGCTTAGTAACCCGATGTTTACCCTGGTTACCATGCTAAAAGTAAAAAAAAACAAACACTACATACTTACCTACCGCTGTCTGTCCTCCAGCGCTGCGCTCTGCACTCCTCCTGTACTGGCTGTGAGCCGGAAAGCAGAGCGGTGACGTCACCGCTCTGCTTTCCGGCTCCCAGACAGTACAAGAGGAGAGCAGAGAAGCAGAGCGCAGCGCTGGAGGACAGACGGCTGTAGGTAAGTATCTAGTGTTTGTTTTTTTTTACTTTTAGCATGGTAACCAGGGTAAACATCGGGTTACTAAGCGCGGCCCTGCGCTTAGTCACCCGATGTTTACCCTGGTTACCGGCATCGTTTGTCGCTGGAGAGCGGTCTGTGTGACAGCTCTCCAGCGACCAAACAGCGACGCTGCAGCGATCCGGATCGTTGTCGGTATCGCTGCAGCGTCGCTAAGTGTGAAGGGACCTTTAATGAATTCCTTGCCTTTTCCACTCCGTCAAGACTGGTGTAGTGCAGTATGTATTATATGCCAGCCGTGATTAGTTGGCCCTAACATGTTAGATTTTACAGTAGTTGCCTTTTTTTTACTCGCTAATCTGGCATCTCTTAATTTTTTCTATTTTTACAATATTTATTATTCTGATGTTTTTGGCAAATGCGTCATTTGAGATTTTTTGATATTCGCCTGAATTGTTTGTTTTAGGAAATACTTGCATTGCCCATAGAATAACAATTCTGGAATCTCTTTCCTCAGAACTAGAGCTCTCTTTACTCTTCTGTTTATCCTCATGGAAATGTATAAAGAAATGACCTTGACGTTAAGGTACTGTCACACTAGACGATATCGCTAGCGATCCGTGACGTTGCAGCGTCCTCGCTAGCGATATCGTCCAGTGTGACAGGCAGCAGCGATCAGGCCCCTGCTGGGAGATCGCTGGTCGGGGAAGAAAGGCCAGAACTTTATTTCGTCGCTGGACTCCCCGTAGACATCGCTGAATCGGCGTGTGTGACACCGATTCAGCGATGTCTTTGCTGGTAACCAGGGTAAACATCGGGTAACTAAGCGCAGGGCCGCGCTTAGTAACCCGATGTTTACCCTGGTTACCATCCTAAAAGTAAAAAAACAAACACTACATACTTACCTACAGCTGTCTGTCCTCCAGCGCTGTGCTCTGCTCTCCTCCTGCTCTGGCTGTGAGCGTCGGTCAGCCGGAAAGCAGAGCGGTGACGTCACCGCTCTGCTTTCTGGCTGCCCGGCGCTCACAGCCAGACCAGAGAAGCAGAGCGCCGAGGACAGACAGCGGTAGGTAAGTATGTAGTGTTTTTTTTTTTTTTTACTTTTTAGGATGGTAACCAGGGTAAACATCGGGTTACTAAGCGCGGCCCTGCGCTTAGTTACCCGATGTTTACCCTGGTTACCGGGGACCTCGGGATCGTTGGTTGCTGGAGAGCTGTCTGTGTGACAGCTCTCCAGCGACCAAACAGCGACGCTGCAGCGATCCGGATCGTTGTCAGTATCGCTGCAGCGTCGCTAAGTGTGACGGTACCTTTATACTACAATTCCTATTGTCAATGGGGCAAGTCTCTGGTGGCGCTCTTGAACTGGCAAATCAGTGCTGACTGTATCTGATTATTTGAGAACATATTGTATTGACAAGGAGAATGGAAACACCCAAATGTTAATTTATACAATTCTAGATGGAATTACAGAGGAGCAGCACAAAGAAGACTTCTTCTATATACGGTAATTGATGTTTTAATACATTTAACCTTGCTAATTGTTGTGCCCCTCAGATCCTTTTTTTACTCCTCCTGTTTGTATCACAGGGTAAAATCCTAGCCCAAAAACCACCAGAATAAATATTGCAAAGGGTATAGTTAATGGTAAACCGCAAAAAATAAAAAACCCTTAAATACTTTTAATATGCACTAAAATACTAACCATAACATTGAAAAAATATATAAATTACCAACACCAGAGCTGGGTAAAGTTGTACACATAGGTTCAAAAAATGTACCAAATGAGGGTGAAAATTCCTAAAGTGACCCTGAGGGGCCCCTAATAAACTAGCCCTTCCTGACTGTGGAGGTTGGCACCTTATAAATGATTCATTTTTTTCGACTTGATTTTAGTAAATGTACTCCAGTTCCCCGTCCCTCAATTGATTTTATTTATTCCAAAAAGTATGACACACATCTATCATACCTTTTGCCCTAAAAAAAGTCACAAAACTGGTCAAAGGCAAAATATGAGGGATGAATCTGCCCGCAGAGTCTAACACATGCAACTCTGGATTCTAGTTTATTTCTTTTTGTCTGGCGGTGTCCGTCTTTTATCTGAACACATTAGCGTGAGAAGCTATGCTATTGTGTCTGGATTAAAATCTGTGATTTGGACTTCGTTAGTCTAGTTGAAGTCTGTGTGAGATATCTCAAAACTGATGCAAAGGAAAGCTGGTTCTTATGGGAATCTACTCCAGGCTGATTCATTCTCTTATTTCCCAGAGATTCTGTGAAATATTAAAGCGGAACTGATATTTGCTAATTACACCATTTTATCTTTGCATCAGTTTTGATACATCTCCATATATGACTATTGGGGAGGATGGGGTCCACTTTTTTGGGTGGTTCATATGGAAGTTGATGTCTCGGGTCAGATGTGGCTTGAGTCTTGCCTACGCCTTATTTCTATCACCCGTTTATCTCTTCTCTGAATGCAGCATAAGATTGGACATTGTTGACTCATAAGGGTAATCCGGGACTTCTGTCTCTATTGTAATTGTGCTTCTTTTACTTTATTTTTATTAAAAAGAAAACCATGCAGGCTTCTTACAGGTCACCGGTATATCCGCGTACCTGTATGTATTCATGCTTGTACCCATGCCCTTGTATCTGGCCATCACCTCCTGGAAGAAAACATTTGTTCTATTCAGAGAACAAGAAAATAGAAACCTGGTTTATATTACGCTTCTTTTTTTTAAATTTAATTCCAAATATGAGAAAATGTTTCAAACATCTTTAAAGGGTCATCTACCTACAACTAAGCGTTGTGTTATATCAGTCTCTAAACTTTCAGCTACAGACCTGTCAAAAACAAACTCTGTTCAGGCAAGGATACTCGTATATTTTACCATGAGCGCATCTGGCGCTTGTGTTCTCTAACCTTGTCTGTCACAGAGAACCCTTTTTAGGCTGCATTCCCACAGTGAGCGTTCTGGTGAGTTTTTGATGTTACAGAATTTCTGCGCCCATTAAGTACGCATTAAGTATGCATTTTTTTCAAAAATACGCAGCATGAAAAACTCACCAAGAACTCATTGTGGGAATGTAGCCTAAGATCTTCTGGCAACAAAGCTAGTAAAGGGTCTCGTTCAGACATCTGTGGTTTAACCCATTTGTAAAAACACGGACCATTGTTCATCAGTTTAGACAAGATTTTCAGCAGAGTTTGGTCAGTGCCAGTTTTTACCATAAGTGATTTTTTTTTTTTCCACTGATGGTGAAAAAAAGATTGCAAAGCATCTTCTACACTTTTTATTATTAATCACGGACAGTATGCATGTGCCAACAGCGATTTTCATGGACCCATAGACAAGTATGAGTAATTTTCATTGTTGACTTGGATCAAAAACGGACATGTCTACATGATTCTTTGGCAGACTGCAAAACCCCCCACTGATACGAAAAGAACCATAGCTTATAGCAAGTGTGCTCTCTGTGGAAAATCACGGATAGAACACGTACGTCACTCACAGACCTGTCGGGGGCCAATCCTTCATGGATCTAACATCTTCACTAATGGTTCTTTGCTCCCCACATGCAGTCTTGTAACTGGAGCAGTGCGTGTGATGGGAGCTGGCTGACAGCTTATTTCAATAGCCAAGCCAGCCTCCATCTGTAAACATAAGGATGAATGACCTCGGGGAGATCAAAACATCCAACACCGCGGAGACACCATCACATGTTTCTCAACGCAGTGATCCAGAATACTGCCCCCACCATCCCTTATGGTAAATATGCAAATGCATGTAGAAAAGCTGCGGAGACACCATCACGTGTTTCTCAACGCAAGCAATAAATAGCCAGGTCTTTCACTGGGAAGGAACAACCACGGGAAGGGCAGCATCCAAAAAGGGAAAACCACCTATGCCAAAACATGGTATCCATCCACAGACAGCTGTTTCGGGGTATTTGCCCCTCATCAGTGTGGAGTAGGAAACTGGCTATTAGGAGCAGTGCCTAGTGAAAGGACTATAAACATAAGGATGAATGACCTCGGAGAGATCAAAACATCCAACACCGCGGAGACACCATCACGTGTTTCTCATCACTAAACTGAAAAGATATAGATAGATAGAAAAGACATAGCCTGTAATGATCTTAATATTTACTGAGACCCTAATGACATTGGGCTAGGTCATGGTCATTGTGATATTAATGCAGCTAGTCTCTATCTAACCTTATATTTTTTTCCTGGCCTAAGGACTTATGGTGACTATCTCAATCACCAAATCATTGAAAATCCCTTTTAATAGGTCAGAGTTTGATATTCATGATACTTACTGATTTACTATTTTCATTTTGCAATTTTTTGCAGCCTGTTCTAGGTAGATAGAGCCTTGTGTGAATGGTGTTGGGCGTGGGTAGTTGGTAAGGAATATTTGAGGGTTAGAAGGGACAGCCGACGAGGAGTGGGGGCGCCACATCGATTTATAAGGTGCCAACCTCCACTGTCAGGAAGGGCTAGTTTATTAGGGGCCCCTCAGGGTCACTTTAGGAATTTTCACCCTCATTTGGTACATTTTTTGACCCTATGTGTACAACTTGACCCAGCTCTGGTGTTGGTAATTTTTATTTTGTTTTTTTCAATTTTATGGTTAGTATTTTAGTGCATATCTATTAAAAGTATTTTTTAAGGGTAAAATCCTAGTCTATAGCCTGTACTGTAAAGTGCTGCGGAATATGTTGGCGCCGTAGAAATAACCTTATTATTATTAGTGCATTTAATGCCAGGTACTCCTTATCTACTCTCAGCTGAATGTGAGCACTGGGAGCCTCTTCGCACAGCCATATTTCATTCTGTTTATTGTCTTACTAATACATTCTTCCAGATGTGTTTGCCGAGCTTTTTATGGAAGACATACTGAGATATTTTGTGAAACCACAGAACGGGAACGACAGATGTGACGCCATGCCTAATGAGTACACATGTCTTTTCTTGTGTACATCTAAATATGTTTACTAAATACACCATAAGCATTGTTTGATTGCTGGGAAAACACAACAACCAACAGGAATGTTACAAGCCACTTACATGTAGTGCTGGCTGATGCATCTACAGTCCTGACTCATGGGACCGTGGTGACTTTAGTAGGTGGTGCATTAAAAGGCGAAGCCTCAACTGCAGACCACCATTCCCCCCTCTGGAGACCTTATTAACACTGCTTTTTGTATTTATCTAGTGGTTGTTTAGAAATCCTCAGTGTTGGGTGCTCCATAGTGCAGAACTGTAATAAACAGGATGTGTTGCACACATGTGGATAGGCGGGGTGCTAGCGGTAGTATGCCCACCTATATGAGATGGGCTAGTACCAGGCACCACCCAGTCTCCACACATTAGATTGGAAGAGCTGCAGCAGATTCTTCCATATCTCAAACTGATCAGCTGGAGGATGCTGCTGTTGACACAAAATAATAATGAAAAAGTAGTCAATCTCCGCATGTGTTGTCTAAGGCTGGTTTTACACTTGCCGTGTTTTTTCGACCAGTTTTTGCGGCCCCAATGCATTTCTATGGGGCCACAAAAATTCGTAGGAGCTCCATACCCGTAAGGCCGTGAGAGCCGTATTTACGGCTGTTAAAAACTATCGAGCTTGCTGAATATTAGGATTGAGCGACTTAGTTTTTTAGGGTCGAGTCGGGTTTCGCGAAACTCGACTATCTCAAAAGTCAAGTCGAGTGAAATCGGCCGATTATGGCGAAAAGTCGGGGATCGACCGAAACACGAAACCCAATGCAAAATCAAAGTCTCTCTCTCTCGAAAAGCTGGTGTTACACATTGCAAATCCACGCCCCTAAGACCTATGTCATCACTCTGCCCACGCTCCTTCATTGGCTGAAAAAATGGCGCCAAACGTGTCATACGAAACATGACTTTGGCGCGAAGATCGCCCACCGCATGGCCGATCCCACACTAGGATCGGGTCGGGTTTCATGAAACCCAACTTTGCGACTTTTGAATTTGTACGATCCGTTTCGCTCAAGCCTACTCAATATATTTCACAGCTTACGGACACTGCCCCCATTTAAAAATTCAGTGGATGGTAAAAACTGGCACAGACTAATAATGTATTAAAATTTGATCCGGCAGACTTATGGAAAAACTGCCATTTTTTTGATGGACAGGAAAAAGCACTGATACAGTATGTGTGGACTATACCTAAGTTCAGAACAGATTCCTGTGACAGATTTTCATTTCCACCAGGAGAAGGCAATATCCGGGGCTGTACTAATATGCTATAATGCAGTGGGAACTTGGGGTGCATCTACTGTCCCATTATTGGAAACCTTTCCTGATGATCGTTTGCCTAACCAAGCTGCCAGTCGCCTGAGAAACAAGCAAAACACTGAAATGTTTAAAAATGGATATTATTGGCAGCATATCCTACTGTGTAAACGGGGCCAAGAACGGTGATATTCCATCGTGTTGTCATACAATTGTATTCAAGGGCAGCTGAACGGCTTCCATGTAGCTGATAGTCGGCTGTTTAACTGCTGCGGGTCAGCTGATCTAAATGCAACCTTTAGTTTTCTTACCCCAGCTAATTTCCCAATTATTCCTCTTTTCACAATGCTAAAGGGCCATTCACATGTCCGTGATTTTTCGCAGAACAAGAGGTCCTTGGAAAATTGTGTAGACTTGTCGGATTTTGATCTAAGTGTTGGCTCAAAATCAACAATGGGTCCTTGAAAATTTCAGATTGCACTCGGAAAACAGCAGAGTGAGCTCTGATTTCTCACAGATTGTCAGAATAGAGCACTTGGATAAACCTTTTTTTATTTTTTTTTTATTTCTCCATGTACGAGAAAAACAGACCATGATTACACTAATCAGTCTGTTTTTCCCTTTAAGTGGAAAAATCGGTCATGTGAATGAGCCCTAATCGTCAGATCCAGCTCAGCACAGACATTAAGTAACAGGGACTGTACTGGGAAATTTAAGGTCTGTAGAACTGTGAATGAAAGTACATGATGGTCAGTGCAAGTTTGGGCAAAACTTTACAGCTAGTCTCTTCCGAGACTTACCGTATATACTCGAGTATAAGCCGAGATTTTCAGCCCATTTTTTTGGGCTGAAAGTCCCCCTCTCGGCTTATACTCGAGTCATATACCCGGGTGTCGGCAGGGGAGGGGGAGCGGGGGCTGTGTAATCATACTTACCTGCTGCGGCGCGGTCCCTGCAGTCCCTGGCTTCTCCGGCGCTGCAGATTCTTCCTGTACTGAGCGGTCACATGACACCGCTCATTACAGAAATGAATAGGCGGCTCCACCCCCATAGGGGAGGAGCCGCATATTCATTGCTGTAATGATCGGTGCCATGTGACCGCTCAATTACAGGAAGAAGCTGCAGCGCCGGAGAAGCCAGGGACTGCAGGGACCGCGCCGCAGCAGGTAAGGGGAGCGCAGCGCTATAATTACCTGCTCCTCGCTCCGGTACGGCTCCGTCTGCAGCGTCCTCTAGCAGTGACGCTCAGGTTAGAGGGCGCTGTGACGTAGTCAGTGCGCGCCCTCTGCTGAGCGTCAGTGCTGGAGACGGAGCCGCACGAGGAGCAGGTAATTATTGAAAGCGCCGGCGTCCTGAGAAGAGAGGTGAGTATGTGATTTTTTTTTTTTTTTTTATGGCAGCACCAGCAGCATTCTAAGGAGCACCTATGGGGCCATAATGAAAGGTGCAGAGCATATATGGGGCAGCATTCTAAGGAGCACCTATGGGGCCATAATCAAAGGTGCAGAGCATATATGGGGCACAGCATTCTAAGGAGCACCTATGGGGCCATAATCAAAGGTGCAGAGCATATATGGGGCACAGCATTCTAAGGAGCACCTATGGGGCCATAATCAAAGGTGCAGAGCATATATGGCACAGCATTATAAGGAGCACCTATGGGGCCATAATCAAAGGTGCAGAGCATATATGGCACAGCATTATAAGGAGCACCTATGGGGCCATAATCAAAGGTGCAGAGCATATATGGCACAGCATTATAAGGAGCACCTATGGGGCCATAATCAAAGGTGCAGAGCATATATGGCACAGCATTATAAGGGGCACCTATGGGGCCATAATCAAAGGTGCAGAGCATATATGGCACAGCATTATAAGGAGCACCTATGGGGCCATAATCAAAGGTGCAGAGCATATATGGCACAGCATTATAAGGGGCACCTATGGGGCCATAATCAAAGGTGCAGAGCATATATGGCACAGCATTATAAGGAGCACCTATGGGGCCATAATCAAAGGTGCAGAGCATATATGGCCAGCATTCTAAGGAGCACCTATGGGGCCATAATCAAAGGTGCAGAGCATATATGGGGCACAGCATTCTAAGGAGCATTTATGGGGCCATAATCAAAGGTGCAGAGCATATATGGCACAGCATTATAAGGAGCATCTATGGGGCCATAATCAACGGTGCAGAGCATTATATATGGCACAGTTGTATATGGAGCATCTATGGGGCAATAATGAACGGTATGGAGCATCTATTTTTATTTTTGAAATTCACCGGTAGCTGCTGCATTTTCTACCCTAGGCTTATACTCGAGTCAATAAGTTTTCCCAGTTTTTTGTGGCAAAATTAGGGGGTCGGCTTATACTCGGGTCGGCTTATACTCGAGTATATACGGTAAATGCATGATAAGATGGAACATTAGATTAGTACAGCAACCAGAGAAAATGCCTTGATGTTTAGTGTCCCTTTAAGTAAGCCAAGCCCTTTGTCTCTAAAAATACATGCTAGAAGCTTACAATACAAGAAATAATTAGATTTAATTTAATGAAATTTCAGTAGCAGCTATGGACATTAATTTTGCTGCAGGCATTGTGTGAGATTCATGTGATGTTGGGCATCTAAATTTCCTGAGAGGGTTTAATTATGATAGATACCTGTATTAATTATTAATAGCGCATCTCCAGTGAGAGAGAACCATTTTACTGTGATGGATAAGATTGATAGTATGTTTAATATAGTCATTCTGGCATAGAATGGGAGATAGTGTGTTTTTTTTTTTTTTTTTTTTTTAATGGCAAAGGAAATGTGAAATGAAGCCTTTTTCCTCTAGGCAGCGTGAAATGCTCTATTTATGACGTGTTGGTTCAGTTTAATTGAATGAGTATTGGGCAAGAGTTTTCTGTTCAGGTCATTGAGTATCCCTGGTGCGCGGACATTTTGGAATATTTTGGATTCTGTGTACAGTGCTCTTCCAGCCTATGTAAATGCATTGTATTGGCCTTAGCTGGGGATGTGCTTGGACTGGGTGTTATGGGCTGTTCCTCACTTTGGTCTCTGAGTGTCGGTCTCAGGATCCGCGTTTGCCGCGGCTGCTGTATTTCTCCGCTTGGAGCGTGTCCGTGGGGATTGATAGATTTTCCTTATCTGGAAACATGATGGCTTATAAACAAAACCAGCCGGCGTGGTAAATGGCGATGAGTTTTAGTAGAAAGATATGGGCAAAATGTCAAAATGGAAGAGTAGAGAAATTACCCATAGCTGTCATTCAACTGCTCCCATCAATTAGTAAACCCATCTCACAGACATGGCGTCTAGTAAAACAAATTGTAGCTCTTTTTGCATTGATTCCCTCTTTTAAGATAATTTCAACCCAAACGACCATATGTTAGTAAATCAGAAGGTCGTCTCGGTTTGTTGACTGTTTTTTATACTCTCAGATATTGGCACTTTTCCATTTCGAAACCGACACCAACTGTGATATTGTCCGGAGGTTCCATCTGCAGCACGGTAACAGGTTGGTCTTTGGTTGCTGAGAAGCTCATTCGGAAGTGACACCCAATACGATTCTGTTGTCACTGTAGAGAAGTTGGGAGCTGCTATAGAATAGAGAAAAAGGGAAAATAAAAAAGTGCAAACGGCCTGTGGCACTTCTGATTTTCTAACGTATGGCCATTGTTTGCTGGAGTTGAGCAAAAACATTTGCAGAAACCTAGTTCAGTAACCAAGTTGGTGGTCCACGGATGCTGAACCAAAGCCCTGCAAAGGTCATCTTGCCTCCTGGCTTCCCTGGCATATCTTCTGATTAGTAGGCTCATTGTTGTGGTGTGACACTCGCATGATGGACTACCAACATTGATGCTGAAACAGGCTCCTTTGCGTCAATGTTCTAGGTTAAAAGGACCAAGCTGTTTTTTTTCTGCAATGTTTTGTTTGAAGTTGTGTAAATAAGTAACCCCAGCATCTATCCTGACAAGTTTCTAGATTAGGCTACGTTCACATTTGCGTCTTTGGGCGCAGCGTCGTCGACGGATACCGACGCATGCGTCATGCCGATATGCGTTGTATGACGCATGCATTTTTTTTGGCGCACCAGACAGGGCGCGGACGACGCTACAGCTTGCAGTTTTGATGCGTCACATTTCCGAAGAAAAACGCATGCACCGCACCTGCGTCGTAAATGCGCCAAAAAACACAGTGTCTATGAAAAACGCATAAAGCGCAGGTGCTTGCGTTGAGCCGCGTTTTTTGACGCATGCGCCTTTTGACTAAATGTATTTTTTGGGGGGCGTTTTTGATCTTCAATTGTATAGGACAACGCATGCGTTTAAAAACGCTGCTTTGTGTATGCGTTTGACATGCGTTGCGTCAACAACGCTGCGCCCAACAATGCAAATGTGAACGTAGCCTTAGAGGGGTATTACTGTCTCCTTAATTCTCGCCAATTTAATGGACAGGTAATAATTGTTAGATTGATACGAGTCCCACCAATGTATTTAGTAACCACAAAGGAATTTTGTAATCCTTAAAAAAATAATAATGATAATCTTCAGTGTTGAGATATTGCTATTATTACTTCTTATGGCAGCGCTTGGCTTTCTTTTGGTTTCCGTTTCTTTCTTTTCATTATTTTTTATATCCTTTTCGAGTAAATACATTATGGATTTGATGCAGAAGTACAGGTGCTTCTCAGTAAATTAGAATATCATCAAAAAGTTAATTTTAAAATACATCACTCTGTAATGACTCTATATAATGAATTTCACTTATTGTATTGAAAAACTGAAATAAATTCACTTTTTGATGATATTCCAATTTAGCGAGAAGCACCTGTATATGTTGTATTTCCAAAGCAATTCTTCTTGTGTAACATACAGATTTTGTTGGAAATTTCACCCGATGTTTAGGAAAGAGTGAAGTCACAGGTTATGTGCACCATACACCAGTGACACACGTTTTACTAGGTCAGATGGCCCTCCTGACAAAGCCACATTGATGTGGTGAAACGCGCATTGAAGGAGCTTCGATTTACCCCCACATGCAGGTTATCCTGTCCAAAGCTATTGATTGGATTTAAGTAATTGTACATGAATTACGGTACTTCTAATAATCTAACTACGGTACTTGTTAATTATATGTCCATCCACTTGGAGGTACTGTTACTAGGGGCATTGTTCATTAGTTATTTATACCATTTGGTCTGACATTTAGTCTATGATTATAGTTTGATTAACTGGATATGTTAATATATTTGTGATATTTAATGGTGCCTGTTATGTGGGTGTTTTGGAGGGCTGTAAGATCAGAGCCCATCCATCTCTGCAAACCTTGGGGCTAGCATTTGCTAATGAAGTTATTAAATGGTAAAAGCATATATCTTTTAATACAACAAGTAGCTTTGTTAGTCCTCTTTTTGGTGCTGTTAGATCAGAGCGTCTGCCTAGCTTTTACACTGGATGATGTCAGCTGATAAATGACCCGCTACATAAAAGGCTATTGACAGTTGAATAATTACCTGCTTAGGTAGGCCTTCACCATTTCCGTGTACAGATAATGATTATTAACACAATTGTTCTGTGTGTATGGAAGTCCTTTATTCTTGACAGCACGTCCTGTTTACACAGGATGATGTTCTGCTAAGGACAAAGATTTTTAAAGGGAACCTGTCACCTAGAAAAACGTTTTTCCCTTTCGCCACGACAGCACCCCACTGGAGAGAGGGATCCGCCCCGCAGGAACAGGAAACCTACCGAGAAATAAAAGGGGGCGGTCCGCCTCTCCTCCTCAGTTTAGGTTTCCTGTTCCTGCGGGAACAATCCAGGAACGACAGGACGACTT
This sequence comes from Ranitomeya imitator, assembly GCF_032444005.1. Classification (NCBI taxonomy): domain Eukaryota; kingdom Metazoa; phylum Chordata; class Amphibia; order Anura; family Dendrobatidae; genus Ranitomeya; species Ranitomeya imitator. The sequence goes on along the minus strand of NC_091284.1, from coordinate 655,515,852 downwards.
CAACATACCTGGGCTAGCATGCCGCCTGTGCGGTGTCCGTGAGAACGGCAGGGGCTGCAGCTCAGAAGCAGCGTCGGGGGAGTTCCGTTAGACGGCTCCCTCCTCAGCTGGTGGATGGAGCAGACGGCCGGGTCCGGGGAGGGCCGCCCGGGGTCCTCTCCTGCGAGCGGTGCGGCCAGGAGCGGGTAAGAGAACCTCCATTGCGGTCCGGCGCTGAATCCCGGACTGCGCATGCGCCGACCGCCGCAATACTGGCTACCCCGGAACTGAAGGAGTCACTTCCGGGGCGCCTAGGCCGGATCTGGGGCGGGGGAGGCAGCGGCGAAGAAAAAAAAAAAAAAGAGGAAAAAGGGCGCACTATTTAAAAACGCCCAGAAACAATAATGCGGCGATGCAGAGATGTCATCCCCAGGTGCCATGGACCCCACAGCTGGCAATCCAGTGCCCCCCACCAAAGATCACACCAAAGGATCCTCGGAGTCCGCTCGTAAGAGTGACGGTTCCAGAACAGGATCTCGGCCTTCTGATCCGGTACTATTCGCGTCACTGGGTGAGTGTTTAAACTCTGCCTATTAAGCTGACGCTGTCTCCCTATTTCTCTCTTTTCTCTCTCTCTCGCTACTTATTACGCCCAGTCTAAAAAACGACAAAAGTCCAAGCATAAGGAATGCGCCTTGTGTAGCCAGCCCCTTCCGGACTCATACCCCAAAAAACTGTGCAAAGACTGTTTTAAGGAAACAACTCAGGGAGCGACAGTGTCCGTTACGGACTTACGGGCCATTATTAGAGAGGAGCTTAAAAATATGACCCAGGAAAAACCGCATAAAGCTAAGTCCAAAACACCAACACTTATGTCAGACTCCGAAAGTGACCACACGGTACTGTCAGAAGCCTCCCTATCATCATCATCATCATCATCATCATCATCATCATCTTCCTCAGAAATCGAGGGGCGTTCATGTTTCCCCTTAGACAGTGTGGACAACTTGGTAAAATCAATCCGCAATACCATGGGGTGTGAGGAGGTAAAGGGTGCGCAAACCACGCAGGAAATTATGTTTGCGGGTTTGGCAGAGAGAAAGCGGAGATGTTTTCCGGTTATACCAGCGGTGAAAGCATTAATTAAAAGAGAGTGGGAGAAGCAGGATCAAAGAAGCTTTTTGCCCTCCGCGTCTAAACGTAAATATCCGTTTAATGATGAGGAGCTCCTTACATGGACCAAAGTGCCTAAGGTCGATGCAGCCGTAGCTTCTACCTCCAAGCAATCCACTCTGCCTGTGGAGGATGCGGGACTTCTGGTCGATCCATTAGATCGCAAAGCTGAATCATCCCTTAAGCGATCTTGAGAGGCGGCTACAGGAATTTTTAAACCTGCAGTAGCCAGCACCTGCGCTGCCCGGTCAATGATCATTTGGATTGATCAGTTGGACCAGCAGATCGAAAATAAAGTTTCGAGAGAGAAACTTCGAGCGGCCATCCCCTTAATACGTGGAGCAGCAGCTTTTATGGCGGACGCATCTGCCGACTCTCTTCGGTTAGCAGCGAGATCCGCAGGTCTTGTGAACAATGCAAGACGCGCACTTTGGATGAAAAGTTGGAAAGGGGACGCGCAGTCTAAATCCAAAATATGCGCAATCCCATGCGAGGGTGAGTACCTCTTTGGCAAGACCTTAGATGAGATACTCAAAAAGGCAAAGGACAGGAAGAAAGCTTTCCCTGATTCCTCTATTCCCTTTTACAGGAGAGCCTTTAAGAGGAGACCGTTTGGTAAAAGGAGGCAAACGGATAGGTCTACAACATGGACTGCTAAAGAGGACAGGCAAAGAGGTACCATGTTTAGAAGACCCAACCCCCCAAAAGACAATAAATTCTGAGGATATACCAGTAGGGGGCAGACTGAAATTTTTCGCCACCCAATGGGAAAAAGTAACATCTAGCTCGTGGGTTTTAAACATCATCCGAGATGGAATTAAACTACAATTCTCTCGTGTTCCCCACGAGTCATATATTATAACATCCCTCAGCTCGCCCGCACAACAGCAGGCTCTAGAGCTAGAAATTCAAACCCTATTATCAAAGCGGGTTTTAGTCCAAGTCCCCGAGGGACAGGAAGGCAGAGGATTCTATTCTCCCTTATTCCTGATTTCTAAACCCGACGGTTCTTTCAGGACCATCATAAACCTTAAAAAGCTCAATTCATTTGTCAAAAACCATACATTTAAGATGGAATCCATTAGATCCACTATAAAACTCCTCTTTCCAAACTGTATGATGGGGGGCATTGATTTGAAAGATGCTTATTATCATCTCCCTATCCATGACAGATACCAAAAGTACCTCAGAGTAGCAGTGACAATCAACGGCGAGATTCATCATTTCCAATATACAGCCATGCCCTTCGGCCTTTCAACAGCACCGAGGATCTTTACCAAGATAATGCTAGAGGTGATGGCCTACCTTCGCCAAAAAGAAACCTTAATTGTTCCCTATCTGGATGACTTTTTGGTCATTGGAAATTCAGTTACTCAATGTGCTGATCGTTTGGCTCATGCAATTTCCTCTCTACAGGATCTAGGCTGGATAATCAATACCAACAAATCCAGACTCACTCCGCTATCCTGTCAGGCGTTCTTGGGGTTCCATCTAGACTCCGTATCTCAAAAGTGTCTCCTGCCTCAGGTAAAAATACTACTGATCAAACACAAAGTCCTAGCGGCGATAAACAATCCACGTATATCCCTAAGACAAGCTATGTCCTTACTAGGATCTCTTATCTCATGTATACCTGCGGTAAAATGGGCTCAACATCATACCCGTACACTGCAACACCAGATTTTACAAGAAGATAGACGGTTATCTGGTCACCTAAATGTGAAAATAACCTTATCTCAGGAAGTTTTAACTTCCTTAACGTGGTGGCTGAATTCAGACCATTTAATGAGTGGTGTTCCATGGATAATAACGCCATCTCATACCATAACCACGGACGCCAGTCCTCATGGATGGGGCGCTCATATGGGGAATGATTTTTGCCAAGGGCTTTGGAACATGGAGGAAAGCTGCTATTCCTCTAATGTTAAAGAATTAAATGCAGTAAAATACGCCTTATGCCATTTTCTCCCACAGCTACGAGGGAAAGACGTCAGAATCCTTTCCGACAACACCACCAGAGTGGCGTATCTAAACAGGCAAGGAGGCACGCGATCAGAGACGCTGATGTCTTCTGCTACAGAAATCCTGAATCTAGCAGAAAGTCACCTAACATCCCTTACTGCACTGCACATAAGAGGGGAAAACAACCAGCAGGCAGACTTCTTAAGTCGACACACCTTGAAACAAGGAAAGTGGTGCCTAAACCAGCAGATTTTTCGAGATATAGTATCCCTATGGGGTCAACCTCAAGTAGATCTCTTCGCCACAAGGAGAAACAAAAAAGTCCGGAAATTTGCCTCCCTATCTCTAGCGGATCATCCGGACATTCTGGACGCTCTCCAAGCCCCTTGGCAGTTCAGTCTAGCATATGCTTTTCCGCCGATCATACTGCTGCCCCAAGTCATTCGCAAAATCAGAACCGAAGGAGCGAGGGTGATACTAATAGCTCCATTCTGGCCCAAGAGACCATGGTTCTCGTGGCTGCAAACCATGTCGGTCTCAGATCCTTGGGTCCTCCCCTCAACACCCAATCTTCTCTTCCAAGGTCCGTTTTTCCACCCTCAAGTGGACAGTCTACATCTCACGGCCTGGAATTTGAGAGGCAGATGCTAAAATCAAGGGGGTTCTCGGAGGGATTGATAAACACACTCCTCCAGAGTAGAAAACCTTCCACTACAAAAATTTACACAAAAATATGGAAGAAATTCTTACAATTCCATACATCTTCAAATACGTCAGAAATTCCGATACAGTCTATCCTGGAATTTCTTCAAAAAGGGAGAGAACTAGGTTTAACTGCAAACACCTTAAAAGTTCATGTTTCAGCACTAGGAGCTCTCTATGGCCATAACATTGCGGGGAATAGATGGGTATCCCGATTTATTACAGCCTGTGAACGGATAAATCCAGTTAATATACCTAGAGTTCCTCCCTGGGATCTAAACTTAGTTTTACAAGCCCTAACAGACTCTCCATTTGAACCAATAGATTCAATACCAATCAAGATCCTATCACTAAAAACGGCCCTCTTGGTAGCACTGACTTCAGCCAGGAGAATCAGTGACATCCAAGCACTCTCTATAGATCCACCTTTCCTGTTAACCTTTCAGGATAAGTTGGTCCTTAAACCAGACCCTTCCTACCTTCCCAAAGTAGCTAAGACATTCCATAGGTCTCAGGAAATAATCTTGCCCACTTTCTTCAGTAATCCTTCCACTCCTGAAGAACAAAAGTACCACACTCTAGATGTTAAAAGAGTAGTGTTAAAGTACATTGAAAGAACCTGTAGCTGGCGACAGTGTAGGGCTCTGTTTATTTCCTTCCAGGGTCACAAGAAGGGTCATGGAATAACGAAAAGCACGTTATCCCAGTGGATCAGAGAGTCTATCAGACTGGCCTATTCCACGAGTAAAGAAAACCCTCCGGAAGGCATAACAGCGCACTCTACCAGAGCTATGGCATCCTCCTGGGCAGAAAGGGGAGAGGTCCCAATTGAGACTATATGTAAGGCGGCAACTTGGTCAAATCCCTCTACATTCTATAATCACTATAGGCTTGACCTATCGTCAACTTCTGACCTAGACTTTGGCAGGACTGTCCTCAGCACGGTGGTCCCCCCCTAGGTGATGGTCTCTGTAAGATCTCCAGTGGGGTGCTGTCGTGGCGAAAGGGAAAAAGCCGGATTACTCACCGGTAATACTCTTTTAGTGAGTCCACCACAGTACCCTCTTATATCCCTCCCTATATTAATATAGTACTTACTATTGAGTAAAATTCTTTTAATCATATATGAGCAAATAAGTTTGAAAATGAAATAAATTATATTTGCCTAATACTGGCGGTCCTCCGGGTACTCTAAAATCAAAACTGAGGAGGAGAGGCGGACCGCCCCCTTTTATTTCTCGGTAGGTTTCCTGTTCCTGCGGGGCGGATCCCTCTCTCCAGTGGGGTGCTGTCGTGGACTCACTAAAAGAGTATTACCGGTGAGTAATCCGGCTTATCTACCTTCAGATATAGGGTAAATCTGCAGGTTCATAGCCTTGCAACTTAGGCTACGTTCACACTAGCGTTGTGCGCCGCTGCGTCGGCGACGCAACGCACGCAAAAACGCGGCAAAACGCACGCAAAAACGCTGCGTTTTGTGACGCATGCGTCGTTTTTTGCCGAAAATCGGACGCAAGAAAAATGCAACTTGTTGTGTTTTCTTGGTCCGACGCTTGCGGCAAAAAAGACGCATGTGTCACACAACGCGACTAACAAAAACGCATGCGTCCCCCATGTTAAGTATAGGGGCGCATGACGCGTGCGTCGCCGCTGCGTCGCCCGACGCTAACCCGACGCACACTAGCATAACGCTAGTGTGAACGTTACCTTACAATGCTGCCTATCTGCAGTACTGAAAGTATGGCTACCACAAGAAAATAAACTCGCTTATCCCCAGGAGCCATTGGCTTTCAGTCATGGGGGCATGCATAGAGTGGCTGCAATCACCCCTCTCACCACCTCTTGCTCCACGGTCAGTGGCAGCTATAAGCCCACCCCAGTACTTTGATTGACAGACGATTCTGCTCAGATGTGGTGCATAGCGAGCTGCGAAACACAGTGCTTACAGCCACTCTGGGCAGCATTATAATGCTATTTAACTGTAGAATAGCCTCATATCTGCAGTTAAATAGCATTTTCCAAGGTGACATGTTCCCTTTAAGGCAGCTTAAAATTCCTTTCACCCAACGAACGAGCCTGTTTAGAGAGGCTAATTATTGGGGGGTAGAAAAAGCTGTCTTGGGAATGCTCATTTTGCGTAATCTGCCAATTTGAATGCACACATCCCTATGAGAAGGACGATTTAATATAGAATAAGAAAAACAGCAGGGAGCAATATCTAGACACGCATTTTCTTTCAATTATAGGTATTGATTATTATTTAGCCTGATCGGACATTGGGGCTGTGTGAGTGCAGCAAGCCCCACATGTCCTTAGTAAACCGGCTGGTGGTCGTGGAGAAAGTACATGTGCAACATGATGGCGGTGGAGTGTTTAGAACACTTCCTGCAAATTACCTGATTGCTTCTTCTTACTATATGACTTGGGGGGAGTCATCTTGGCAGGGATCAAAGCGCACTTCCTGCATGAAACATGAATTTTGTGATGGCAATGAACCCAATGACAAGAAAGGTACAATCCAAGGCACCACACTTTGATGAAAGCTTTCTTTTATCTCCATGTGCCTTAAATACACAGAATGTAGCCAGAGACACGCTGCGGCTGCCAGTCACTGAGCTTCTAGTGAAAAATTATTTTTTCCACAACAGTATACAGTAAATCCTCTATGTCCACTCAAGATTGCTTTGTAAATTGGTGTGCTATGGTGGCTGAGCTTCTCATAAAAAAATGTCCGTTATGCATAATTCTGTATATAGGGAAACTTAAAGGGAATCTCAGTAGGATCAACTCTCCTAAACCGTCTTTATAGGCATGATGATCAAAGATAGCTGAATGAATTGATACCTTGATATCTATTATCCGTTGAATAATTCCTGAGAAATCAACTTTTTTTAAAATATATATCCAAAAGAAGGGGGAGTACCAACCAAATATAAAATATAAAATATTTTATTGATAACATTCAAAAGCAAAGTAATAAAGAATATACACAATACAGGGAAAATGGGAACAAGGCAGAGTAGTCCCAAAGCAATCCATATGTAGGTTAGATAACCAAATACGTATGCATAAAGGGAATCAAATCCAATGAGTGATAAAAATACATGCACCAGCAGGCTCAGGATTCGTAATAATCAAAACACAACACTATAAAGCGGTCTGTGTGTATTTATGTGTGTGTGTATGTATGTATGTATATATATATATATATATATATATATATATATATATATATATATATATATATATATATATATATATATATATATATATATATATATATATATATACGTGTATGTGTTGGTATAGCTCCTTAAGACATGTAAGTCACTAGTCCCGTGGTAGACAAGGGGCCTAAGAGGTTAATAAGTATAAAACACCGTATAGATACCTGCTGATGTCCTGTATGAGCGGTCACGTGGTGCCGCACATTACAGTGATGATTATGCGGCTCCACCTCCCATAAGGGTGGAGCCGCATATTCATTACTGTAATAAGCGGCACCATGTGACCGCTCATACAGGAAGAGCTGCGACGCTGAGAGGATGGAAGCGCCGAGGGAGCTGGGTAACTATTTTAATGACAGCGGGCGGGCGCACAGGGGGTGGGAGGGGGCTGATTACCGGCAACTTTATTAAAAAAAATAAAAGGGATTTTTCATTCCTTCTTTCCAGCGAACGCTGCTGGGAAGAAGGGATGAATGCCGGCTTCAGCACCGCACGCAGGGGACAGCGCTTAACTGTAGCGCTGTCTCCTGCACGGTCCGTGTGGTCCTCAGTCGGCACGTGTGCCACACTGATGTGCTACGTAAGCACACAGACATGGATAATTCCGGTACCGGAATTATCTGGACGTGTGGGACAGGCCTAAAGGACTTTTTTTTTGGTTTTCTAACCTCATTGAGCTTTGAACTTCATAGCCAGGTGTATGCAATCATGAGAAAAGCTACTTAAAGATGCCACTTGCAAGTTGTTCTCCTGTTTGAATCTCCTCTGAAAAGTGGCATCATGGGCTCCTCAAAACAACTGTCTAATGATCTGAACACAGATTATTCAACATAGTTGTTCAGGGGAAGGATACAAAAAGCTGTCTCAGAGATTTAACCTGTCAATTTCCACTGTGGGGAACATAGTAAGGAAATGGAAGAACACAGGTACAGTTCTTGTTAAGGCCAGAATTGGCATGCCAAGACAAACATCAGAAAGGCAGAGAAGAAGAATGGTGAGATCAGTCAAGGATAATCCTCAGACCACCTCCAGAGAGCTGCAGCATCAACTTGCTGCAGATGGTGTCACTGTGCATCGGGCAACTATACAACACACTTTGTTGTAGAAGCTGTATGGGAGTGTGATGCGAAAGAAGCCGTATCTGCAAGCACGCCACAAACAGAGTCGCTGAGGTATGCAAAAGCACATTTGGAGAAGCCAATTTCTTTTTGGAAGAAGGTCCTGTGGACCGATGAAACCAAGATTGAGTTGTTTGGTCATACAAAAAGGTGTTATGCATGGCGGCCAAAAAACACAGCATTCCAAGAAACACTTGCTACCCACAGTAAAATTTGGTGGAGGTTCCATCATGCTTTGGGGCTGTGTGGCCAATGCCGGCATCGGGAATCTTGTTAAAGTTGAGGGACGCATGGATTCCTCTCAGTATCAGCAGATTCTTGACAATAATGTTCATGAATCAGTGACAAAGTTGAAGTTACGCAGGGGATGGATCTTTCAGCAAGACAGTGATCCAAAACACCGCTCCAAATCTACTCAGGCATTCATGCAGAGGAACAATTACACTGTTCTGGAATGGCCATCCCAGTCCCCAGACCTGAATATCATTGAACATCTGTGGGATCATTTGAAGAGTGCTGTCCATGCTCGGTGGCCATCGAACTGGAATTGTTTTGTAAAGAGGAATGGTCAAAAATACCTTTATCCAGGAACTCATTAAAAGCTACAGGAAGCGACTAGAGGCTGTTATTTTTGCAAAAGGAGGATCTACTAAATATTAATGTCACTTTTCTGGTGGGGTGCCCATACTTATGCACCTGTCAAATTTTGTTTCATTGCAGATTGCACATTTTCTTTTAGTACAATAAACCTCATTTCAAGGCAGAAACATTACTGTGTCCAACAGTTATTAGATATATGAAACTGAAATGGCTGTTGCAAAAAAACAATTTTTATAAAACATTAAGCGTAAGATTAATAGGGGTGCCCAATCTTTTTCATATAACTGTACCTGCAGATTAACTACAGTGCATGTAAACGTTGTGAACAGTTAAGCAAGTTGAAGATTAAATTATCTCTAAAAGGCCTAAAGTTAAAGATGATGCATTTCCTTTGTATTTTAGGCAAAAAATACATATTTTCATCTTATCGATTTGAAAAATTACCGTATTTTTTCAATCATAGGACGCACTTATTTTTCTCCAAATTTGGTAGGAAAGTGTGGGTGCGTCTTATGGTAGGGATGTAACGTGGGGAGGGGGCAGCGGCGAGTGTGATTGCACTGGGATCCCACTTGTAGGAGGCAGAAAAATGTCCCCGCCTGGCTTCAGGAATCCAGTGCTGGGGAAACCACATGGTCCGGATGATTAAAGTGCAGTGAATACTCATTAGCTGCTTCCCCGCCCACCTGCAGAGCAGTGAGCAGCAAATGAATAGTCCTTCACTTACACAGGGACACACATGGTTTCCCCAGTGCTGGATTCCTGCAGCAGCTGGGGAGATCTGTGTGTCTAGTGGAGAAGGGGGCCAGAGGGGACAGGATCACCGCATACCTGCCTAGGCTGTGCTGGATGCTGAGTGCTCCAGCACAAGGACCTGTGTGATGTCATGAAGTGGGCGGGCTGGAGCATCACATGACATCACAGAGCCCTCCCTCTTCTTGATCTCATCACAGGTCCTTCAGACACCGCACTAGAATCTGCTGGCTTCCTCTTATGACCTGTGCTGTGGAGAGGCAAAAGAGGGAGGGCTCTGGTGTTATGGGATTCTCCAGCTTTTTACCTCTCCACAGTGGCTGGCTGCCACAATTAAAAGGTTAGTCTTTATAACACACAATAAAGCACTCTGCCACTCCTGTGGTGAACTATAACTCCCAGCATGCCATATGATCTGCAGGAGATTCCTGGGTCGTCTTGCATGCACTGCTATTTTGAGCTCTAGGTACAGAGCTTCAATGATGTTCAGATCAGTGGACGGTGAGGGCCATTGTGAAACTTTTTAGCTTGCACCTTTTGAGGTCTGTTGTGGATTTTGACGTGTGTTTAGGATCACTATCCATTTGTAGAAGCCATCCTCTTTTCAACTTCTCCTGAAATTTTGTGCTCTTTTTTCTTCACACATACGTTTGATTATTGTGGGCAAATAGTTTAATTTTAAGCTCAACTGTTCGCATGACTTGTTTCCAAAATGCATCATGCTTGTGTTTAGATGTTCGTTTGCATACTTCTGATGCGGAATTTTATGGTGAAGACGCAGGAGAGGTTTTCTTCTGATGACTCTTCCATGAAAGCCATACTTGTGCAAGTGTCTCTGAATAGTAGAACAATGTTCCTCAACTCCAGAGTCTGCTTTGGATATGTGCACACGATGCGGAAAATGCTGCGGATCCGCAGCGTTTCCGCTGCAGTTTCCCATGAGTTTACATTACAATGTAAACCTATGGGAAGCAAAAAACGCTGTGCACATGCTGCGGAAAAAAACATGCGGAAACGCAGTGGTTTACATTCCGCAGCATGTCACTTCTTTCTGCGGATTCCGCAGCGGTTTTACAGCTGCTCCTATGGAAAACCGCAGTTGTAAAATCGCAGTGAAATCCACAGAAAAACCGCGGTAAATCCGCTATAAATCTACAGCAAATACGCAGTGGACCATTATACGTGTGCACATAGCCTTAATCTTTCTGAAGGTCTTTTGCAGTGAGTAGTAACGGTTTGGATTTGCCTCTCTAGCAATCCTGAAAGCAGCTCTCACTGAAGTTTTGCTTGGTCTTTCAGACTTTATTTTGACCTCCTCTGTTCCTGTTAACTGCAATTTCTTAATTACATTCCAAACTGAGGAAAGGGCAATTTGTAAACTCTTTGCTATCTTCTTATATACTTCTGCTTTGTGGGCCTCTACCATTTTCAGAGTGTTAGGCAACTACTTAGAAGAACCTATGGCTGCTGTTTTTTGGCACAACGTCAGAGGAGGCTGTTTTTTTTTATCAAAGTTATCTGAGCAAACAAATCTCCGATGGTGATGGAGAATGTAAAAATGACAATGTCTCATCTTTAACTTTAGGCCTTTTAGGGATCATTTCATCTTCAACTTGCTTAAATGTTCACAATAACAGTAATTTTGACCAGTGGTGCCCAAACTTTTACATGCCACTTGTGGTAGATCGGCTCACTCGGCTGCACACAGAGGTAGTCATTGGAACACTGGGCATCTAAGGATGCACTTGGTTTATTTGTACAGCATAAACCAAGGTTTTAAGCACAAACCTAATCACGCCCATCTGGGCAAAACAAAACAAAACTGTAGCACTTCGTGCAGTCCTTGCACTAGTGGGGCGTCAGCCCACTCAGGGTTAACAATGTCCTTGTACAAGCATCATGTCTGCAAACACTCTCCTTGAGTCTTCCTCTCCAGGCCCTCAACCAGCCCCGAATAATCCTGGGGTTCAGCTAGTTAAACCCATACCATGTGACTCTCCACCATGTGACTGATCACATGATCCTGACATCACACAGGTCCTTTCAGGGTTCTGCATGTGGAGATACCGTGGACCCCTTCCCTCCTGCCCTATGGAGGTCCACTAAAACCAGCCCATAATATAATTTTCAATAAACTGACCCAACAGTGTTCTGGAGGAAACGATTCTGGTTTTAGATCACTGACGCCATCATGCGCTGTGACACATATCTCCCCTCCATCACTTTACCAGTGACTCTGTCACGCACTGTATATATCTGCAGGTAAATGACATTTCTAGTGATGATCAGGTGCCTTTAATTTTTTTTTTTTTTAAAGAACATTTTAAAAAAATTAAAAAAATAAAACCTTTTCCTCTAATTTTTTTGTCAAAATTCTATATTACAAGAAGTAGAGAAAATGCTGAAGTCTTGCACTTCAGCATTGGGCCTTAGAGTAGACTGACACTTTTTGCTCTGTAGAGATCACTTTTCAGCAGGTCATCTGATTGTCATCACAAGCAGGTTTCTGTTATTCAGCCGGAGGCAGATAATGTATGAGCCTCCACTGCAGCAGAGGATGGGTTCAGCTCTGCATATCCCATCAACACCCAGTGACCTTTGCACAGAGGATGCTCACAGCACTCTCCCATATGTCAGTAGGTTATTTTCTAACTACTATTTATTGCTCAGAGCATCAGCTCAGGAAGGATGGCTGCTCCCCGTAATGTAAAGAAACTGGCAGAAAAAAAGAACTATTTAACCCCTTTACCCCCAAGGGTGGTTTGCACGTTAATGACCGGGCCAATTTTTACAATTCTGACCACTGTCCCTTTATGAGGTTATAACTCTGGAACGCTTCAATGGATCCTGGTGATTCTGACATTGTTTTCTCGTGACATATTGTACTTCATGGCAATGGTAAAAATTATTTGATAGTACCTGCGTTTATTTGTGAAAAAAACGGAAATTTGGCGAAAATTATGAAAATTTCGCAATTTTCCAACTTTGAATTTTTATGCAATTAAATCACAGAGATATGTCACACAAAATACTTAATAAATAACATTTCCCACATGTCTACTTTACATCAGCACAATTTTGGAAACAAAATTTTTTTTTGTTAGGGAGTTATAAGGGTTAAAAGTTGACCAGCAATTTCTCATTTCTACAACACCATTTTATTTTAGGGACCACATCTCATTTGAAGTCATTTTGAGGGGTCTATATGATAGAAAATACCCAAGTGTGACACCATTCTAAAAACTACACCCCTCAAGGTGCTCAAAACCATATTCAAGAAGTTTATTAACCCTTCTGGTGCTTCACAGGAATTTTTTGAATGTTTAAATAAAAATGAACATTTAACTTTTTTTCACAAAAAATTTAATTCAGCTCCAATTTGTTTTATTTTACCAAGGGTAACAGGAGAAAATGGACCCCAAACATTGTTGTACAATTTGTCCTGAGTATGCCAATACCCCACATGTGGGGGTAAACCACTGTTTGGGCGCATGGCAGAGCTCGGAAGCGAAGGAGTGCCATTTGACTTTCAATGCAAAATTGACTGGAATTGAGATGGGACGCCATGTTTCGTTTGGAGAGCCCCTGATGTGGCTAAACATTGAAACCCCCCACAAGTGACACCATTTTGGAAAGTAGACCCCCTAAGGAACTTATCTAGAGGTGTGGTGAGCACTTTGACCCAACAAGTGCTTCACAGAAGTTTATAATGTAGAACCGTAAAAATAAAAAATCATATTTTTTCACAAAAATTATCTTTTCGCCCCCAATTTTTTATTTTCCCAAGGGTAAGAGAAGAAATTGGACCCCAAAAGTTGTTGTACAATTTGTCCTGAGTACGCTGATAGCCCATATGTGGGGGTAAACCACTGTTTGGGCGGATGGGAGAGCTCGGAAGGGAAGGAGCGCCGTTTGACTTTTCAATGCAAAATTGACAGGAATTGAGATGGGACCTCATGTTGCGTTTGAAGAGCCACTGATGTGCCTAAACATTGAAACCCCCCACAAGTGACACCATTTTGGAAAGTAGACCCCCTAAGGAACTTATCTAGAGGTGTGGTGAGCACTTTGACCCACCAAGTGCTTCACAGAAGTTTATAATGCAGAGCCGTAAAAATAAAACAAAATTTTTTTCCCACAAAAATTATTTTTTTAGCCCCCAGTTTTGTATTTTCCTGAGGGTAGCAGGAGAAATTGGACCCCAAAATTTGTTGCCCAATTTGTCCTGAGTGCGATGATACACCATATGTGGGGGGAACCACTGTTTGGGCACATGGGAGGGCTCAGAAGGGAAGGAGTGCCATTTGAATGCAGACTTAGATGGAATGGTCTGCAGGTGTCACATTGCGTTTGCAGAGCCCCTAATGTACCTAAACAGTAGAAACCCCCCACAAGTGACACCATTTTGGAAAGTAGACCCCCTTAGGAACTTATCTAGATGTGTGCTGAGCGCTTTGACCCACCAAGGGCTTCACAGAAGTTTATAATGGAGAGCCGTAAAAATAAAACAAAAATTTTTCCCCACAAAAATTATTTTTTAGCCCCCAGTTTTGTATTTTTCCGAGGGTAACAGGAGAAATTCGACCCCAAAAGTTGTTGTCCAATTTGTCCTGAGTACGCTGATACCCCGTATGTTGGGGGAAACCACCGTTTGAGCGCATGGCAGAGCTCGGAAGGGAAGGAGCGCCATTTGGAATGCAGACTTAGATGGAATGGTCTGCAGACGTCACATTGCGTTTGCAGAACCCCTAATGTACCTAAACAGTAGAAACCCCCCACAAGTGACCCCATATTGGAAACTAGACCCCCCAGGGAACTAATCTAGATGTGTTGTGAGAACTTTGAACCCCCAAGTGTTTCACTACAGTTTATAACGCAGAGCCGTGAAAATAAAAAATCTTTTTTTTTCCCACAAAAAATATGTTTTAGCCCCGAGTTTTGTATTTTCCCAAGGGTAACAGGAGAAATTGGACCCCAAAAGTTGTTGTCCTATTTGTCCTGAGTACGCTGATACCCCATATGTTGGGGTAAACCCCTGTTTGGGCACACGGGAGAGCTCGGAAGGGAAGAAGCACTGTTTTACTTTTTCAACGCAGAATTGGCTGGAATTGAGATCGGACGCCATGTCGCGTTTGGAGAGCCCCTGATGTGCCTAAACAGTGGAAACCCCCCAATTATAACTGAAACCCTAATCCAAACACATCCCTAACCCTAATCCCAACAGTAACCCTAACCACACCTCTAACCCTGACACACCCCTAACCCTAATCCCAACCCTATTACCAACCGTAAATGTAATCTAAACCCTAACTGTAACTTTAGCCCCAACCCAAACTGTAGCCCTAACCCTAACCCTAGCCCTAACCCTAGCCCTAACCCTAGCCCTAACCCTAGCCCTAACCCTAGCCCTAACCCTAGCCCTAACCCTAACCCTAGCCCTAACCCTAGCCCTAACCCTAACCCTAGCCCTAAACCTAACCCTAGCCCTAGCCCTAGCCCTAACCCTAGCCCTAACTCTAACCCTAGCCCTAATGGGAAAATGGAAATAAATACATTTTTTAAATTTTTCCCTAACTAAGGGGGTGATGAAGGAGGGGTTTGATTTACTTTTATAGCGGGTTTTTTAGCGGATTTTTATGATTGGCAGCCGTCACACACTGAAAGACGCTTTTTATTGCAAAAAATATTTTTTGCGTTACCACCTTTTTAGAGCTATAATTTTTCTATATTTTGGTCCACAGAGTCATGTGAGGTCTTGTTTTTTGCGGGACGAGTTGATGTTTTTATTGGTAACATTTTCGGGCACGTGACATTTTTTGATCGCTTTTTATTCCGATTTTTGTGAGGCAGAATGACCAAAAACCAGCTATTCATGAATTTCTTTTGGGGGAGGCGTTTATACCGTTCCGCGTTTGGTAAAATTGATGAAGCAGTTTTATTCTTCGGGTCAGTACGATTACAGCGATACCTCATTTATATCATTTTTTTATGTTTTGGCGCTTTTATACGATAAAAACTATTTTATAGAAAAAATAATTATTTTTGCATCACTTTATTCTCAGGACTATAACTTTTTTATTTTTTTGCTGATGATGCTTTATGGCGGCTCGTTTTTTGCGGGACAAGATGACGTTTTCAGCGGTACCATGGTTAGTTATATCTGTCTTTTTGATCGTGTGTTATTCCACTTTTTGTTCGGCGGTATGATAATAAAGCGTTGTTTTTTGCCTCGTTTTTTTTTTTTTTTTCTTACGGTGTTTACTGAAGGGGTTAACTAGTGGGCCAGTTTTATAGGTCGGGCCGTTACGGACGCGGCGATACTAAATATGTGTACTTTTATTGTTTTTTTTTTTTTTATTTAGATAAAGAAATGTATTTATGGGAATAATAATTTTTTTTTTTTTCATTATTTTGGAATATTTTTTTTTATTTTTTTTACACATTTGAAATTTTTTTTTTTTACTTTTTTACTTTGTCCCAGGGGGGGACATCACAGATCAGTGATCTGACAGTTTGCACAGCACTCTGTCAGATCACTGATCTGACATGCAGCGCTGCAGCCTTCACAGTGCCTGCTCTGAGCAGGCTCTGTGAAGCCACCTCCCTCCCTGCAGGACCCGGATCCGCGGCCATCTTGGATCCGGGGCTGGAGGGAGCAGGGAGGGAGGTGAGACCCTCGCAGCAACGCGATCACATCGCGTTGCTGCGTGGGGCTCAGGGAAGCCCGCAGGGAGCCCCCTCCGTGCGCGGTGCTTCCCTGTACCGCCGGCACATCGCGATCATCTTTGATCGCGGTGTGCCGGGGGTTAATGTGCCGGGGGCGGTCCGTGACCGCTCCTGGCACATAGTGCCGGATGTCAGCTGCGATAAACAGCTGACACCCGGCCGCGATCGGCGGCGCTCCCCCCGTGAGCGCTGCCGATCGCATATGACGTACTATTGCGTCCTTGGGAAGTAAAGCCCACCCCACATGGACGCAATAGTACGTCTAATGGCAGAAAGGGGTTAAAATATTTTTATATCTGGTTTTTTGTAAGTAAAAATTCTTGCATTCCCCTTTTAAATGTTTTCTTGCCATGTACATACAGTACCTTTCTCCTATACTGATGGCTTAATGTAACTATTTGCATTATTAAAATGTTTCATCACAAAAAAGAAGTGACATGCTACTTCTTTTAAACCTCAGCGTTTCCGCAGCAGATTTTGCGCAAAGTGTGCACAGCATTTTTTTTTCTCATTGATTTACATTGTACTGTAAATCAATTGCGGATCTGCAGCGTTTCTGCACCGCAAAAAACGAGAATCCGCTTCGTGTGCACATACCCTAAGGGTGTGTGCAGATGTTTGGGTTTGTTGCAGAAGGATCTGTATAATACTATATAATTCTCACGCTGTGTAAAATCTGCGTTTTTGATGCGTTTTTACTTTCATTGTTTGCCTATTCACTTGAATAGGTGAAAAACACTGCGAGATGCTGAAAGCATTGACATGCTGCAGATTTGAAAAACGCTTTGATGGTTCAAATCCACAAGGAAATATGTAAGCAGCATTACACTTCAGAAATCTCATTCACTTTGTAACGGCACAAGCAAAGCTCTTATATTCCCAGGACATTAAAATGATTTAAAGTAACCAGAGGAAAAGGTAATCATTTGCTAGATCCTGTAAACAGTTTCTTTTCCATTGATTTCATATGTAAAATTAAAGGGAACCTGTCACCCCGTTTTTTGAGATTGAGCTATAAATACTGTTAAATAGGGCCTGCGCTGTGTGTTCCTATAGTGTATGTAGTGTACCCCGATTCCCTATGTATGCTGAGAAATAACTTACCAAAGTCGCCGTTTTCGCCTGTCAATCAGGCTGGTCAGGTCGGGAGGGCGTGGTGACATCGGTGGTTCTTCCTCAGCTTTACGTTGGTGGTGTAGTGGTGAAGACACAGCGCGCGATCTGCGCTGTAATCCCTTGCATCGGTGGGGGCGGCCATCTTCCTGGGGCCGCGCGTGCGCAGATCGAGTGCTCTGCTGCACGGGGCTTCAGGAAAATGGCCGCGGGATGCCGCGCGTGCGCATTAGAGATCGCGGCGGCCATTTTCCCAAAGCCGAGTTTGCATCTCGGCTTTGGGAAAATGGCCGCCGCGATCTCTAATGCGCACGCGCGGCATCCCGCGGCCATTTTCCTGAAGCCCCGTGCAGCAGAGCACTCGATCTGCGCACGCGCGGCCCCAGGAAGATGGCCGCCCCCACCGATGCAAGGGATTACAGCGCAGATCGCGCGCTGTGTCTTCACCACTACACCACTACGCCACCAACGTAAAGCTGAGGAAGAACCACCGATGTCACCACGCCCTCCCGACCTGACCAGCCTGATTGACAGGCGAAAACGGCGACTTTGGTAAGTTATTTCTCAGCATACATAGGGAATCGGGGTACACTACATACACTATAGGAACACACAGCGCAGGCCCTATTTAACAGTATTTATAGCTCAATCTCAAAAAACGGGGGTGACAGGTTCCCTTTAACATTGCCTTCTCAAGTGTTAGCTATTATTTTTATTTTTTTCAGTTTTACATGTAAAATAAAGGAAAATATAAATAAAATGATCATGGTGTTCCTTCACGTCAATATTAGTTTGGAGTTCAGTAGGGTAAAATATTTACCCTCTTCATGACGGGTGATTTTCCGTTCTTGCGTTTTTGTTCCCCTTTTTCCAGGAGCTAATAATTTTTTAATACTAATGTAATAATTTAGTGCAACCTTGTTCTTTATTTGCTATGCGAGTTTTTTGGTATGCACTAGCTCAGACTAGTTCTTTGCTCAGTCAGTTTTATTTTACTTACTATACCTTTTTTAGCTATATTATTTTTCCATTGTTTTTTTGTGGGATGAATTTGAGTTACACCATTTATTATACAGTGTACTGAAATGTGAAGGAAAAAAAAATTCCAAGTGAGGTGAAATTTAAAAACAAACAAACAAAAAAACAATTGCAATTCCGCCGTAGTTTTTTGTGTTTGATGTTCTCTTGAATGTATTTATTTTGGTGTGGTGATTGGCCTTCTTCACATCTTTAAAGTTGTCTCTGCCAGTTTGCTGATCTGTTTTTTAGGCGCTTCCTAAAATCGTGAAATGCACATATACTATACAGGGCACTTGGACGTGTGTCTTGTTAAGACAAGCATTTAATTCTGCTGAGCCGCAAATTAGATTGCATTACATAAAGCACACTTTGTAATTTAATATTAGATCTCTAATGTTTGGATAGATCTGAAACCTGCAGAGAATGTGGTGTTATTTTTGCATCTGCAAAGAAATGCTACAGAATATTCTTGGTATTCTATGCTCGCTATGTCCACACTGCAGTGGGCTTTTCAGGTCAAGATGCCAGAGACCCCCTAATCCTACCCATATTTGACGTTGAACAGCTGTTGAAACTTAGAAGCTTGACACTCTAATACACGAATGCATGAATTATGTGCTGGATAGCTGTTTGGGATCACACACAGGACAGCCTGAAGCCTTCATGTTCTGGAATACTTGGCGGCCATCAGCCTGTGGTTCTTAGAAGGCTTCAGGTTAACAGAGAACATCCTTCTGTTAGTGAAGACAGTTCAAGCAAGGGAAACAAAACATAGTAAGGGCTCATTCAGACGTTTGTTTTTCATAATACCGTAATAATCTTTATTTTTGTAGCTCCAACATATTCTGTAGCGCTTTACAGTTTAACAAGTTCGTACACTTCAGTCATGGAGTTCTATCCATATTTTTTGCAGATCTTGGCCTTCTCTCCCATTCCCTTTTGGACAAGCACTCTGGTGTTTTCCATAAAGGAGCCATCGCCAGACATGTTTTATGTCACAAAGTGATTGGCAGTCTGAAATCAGACATTCCGAATAACATGTCCCCTGTTATGAACTGGTGATTCAGAACCACAATGGACCTGGTGGTTAAGAGCACACAAAGTGACCTGATAGTTACTAATAACATAGGACGAGCTCTGAGACGTGGGAACTCTGCTGACCGCAATCCCTAATCCTATCACACCACACTAGAGGTAGCCGTGGAGTGCTCCTGACCAGACCTAGGCGCCTCGGGCACAGCCTGAGAAACTAGCTAGCCCTGAAGATAGAAAAATAAGCCTACCTTGCCTCATAGAAATTCCCCAAAGGAAAAGGCAGCCCCCCACATATAATGACTGTGAGTTAAGATGAAAATACAAACACAGAGATGAAATAGATTTTAGCAAAGTGAGGCCCGACTTACTGAATAGACCGAGGATAGGAAAGATAGCTTTGCGGTCAACACAAAAACCTACAAACAACCACGCAGAGGGCGCAAAAAGACCCTCCGCACCGACTAACGGTACGGAGGTGCTCCCTCTGCGTCCCAGAGCTTCCAGCAAGCAAGACAAACCAATATAGCAAGCTGGACAGAAAAAATAGCAAACAAAAGTAACACAAGCAGAACTTAGCTTATGCAGGCCACAAGGACGATCCAGGAGAGAGCAAGACCAATACTGGAACATTGACTGGAGGCCAGGAACAAAGAACTAGGTGGAGTTAAATAGAGCAGCACCTAACGACTTAACCTCGTCACCTGCGGAAGGAAACTCAGAAGCCGCAGCCCCACTCGCATCCACCAGAGGAAGCTCATGGACAGAACCAGCCGAAGTACCACTCATGACCACAGGAGGGAGCTTGACCACAGAATTCACAACAGTCCCCCCAACAATCAGTCGTCCGTGGCCTCCCTACATGGTAGACTGTCGGCTGATGTGTATGGGGACTTTCTGCTATTATGAGCAGGGCCCTCACGCCTCTTGTTAGAATTGTTGAATTATGATTTACTCTCTTCTATTTTTAGTACATGTGCCAACTGAATTGTAAAGTTCTGCGCAATGTGTTCTATGCAAATAAAATTGATTTTGTGATTGTAGATGGTCGCAGCAGTGGGGTTTCTACTGAGCAGACAAAGCAAAATATCTGAGATGTATGTGGCATTTAATCTTGTTGACTCATGTTCGCTGGTGAGCACAAAAATACTGCCCAATTCTTATATATTACTTGGGAAAATGCCACATGACAATAATTTTAAAGTTAAGGACACTGGGCAGTTATTATCAACAAGCATACTTCATTCGTCAGCGGAAATGAGCTATCATCCTGCACAGAAGATCGTTTTATGCAGTTCATCGTCTGTGTAAACATGGCCTGTGTTGCTGAGAACAATTGCAGCATATGCACACTGAACAATCTATTACAGGTTATTCAAGGCACAATGGGAATGCAGTCTGCCTGTGTAACCAGGCCTTCAGCATCTCCTCACATACCACCTCCTTACCTTGCCCCCTGTCGGTATCCCCAAGGTTAGGTTCCAGGACCCCTGCTCTTCTCCATCTACACCTTTTGGCCTGAGACAGCTCCTAGAGTCCCATGGCTTTCTGTATCACCTCTACGCTGATGACACTCCTATTCTGGAACTCTACCCAAACATATCCGACTCTGGTCTACCTCGGAAACCTTCAAATGAAAACCTACTTCTTCCAACAAGCCTACAACCCGCGGTAACCCTCCTTCCACCAAACTGCTGCACGACCAGCTTTATTGTATCCTCCACCATCCCTTGGCAATTGTGAGCCCTCGCGAGCAGGGTCTTCTCTCCTCCTGTACCAGTCAGTTCAAGATTATTGTATTTGTTTTTTTGTTATGTATATCCCTTTTCAAATTTAAAGCGCCATGGAAAAATTGCTCAAAAATAATAATGATAATATATTGAAGGGAACCTGTCACCATGTTTTGCCCATAGCTTCATCTACATTGGTCGAAGGCTTGAAAGTCTGTGATGGTGATAAGTTAATAACCCTTTAATCCAATAACTGTCCTATGATGCAAATGTGACTCATAAAAGTGATAAAAGCCAAGTGTACAATCAGCCAGGACTCTGTGTGTGAAGTCAGGATTTCGTCAGTCCACCGTGTAGAATTTGTTGGACAGTTCCCCGGCTGCTGCATTATTTGGAATGAATAATCCTTACGTACAGACAAATTTATCAAGTCTCGGTGCGCCTTCCATAAATGCTGTACATCGCGCCTTCCTGAATGGGCTTGGTCCCTACGGAATGTTGCGGTGTACATATTGTTTGCGTAAATCTTTTGTTCTATTTGCTATTGTTTGGAAAGGATTTGTGAGAAATAGGTCAGTCATGTGAAAGCAATAAAGTTAGCAGCAAGATGTCTTCTCCATACCCCATCTGGAAAAGGTTCTTCCAATCCTCTCTCCGACATCTGCTTAGTGCCAGAAAATGAAATCTCCCATGTGAGTAATTAGACTATATAGTGTCTGGCTGAATGCTCTCCCCTCCCACCGGTTGTGTTATAAAATCTTTTATGGAGAAAATCCATGACAGACAAAAGGATGATCCCAAAAGAGAGGGCTTCGTGCTTCGAGTGAGGACGAGAGCCGTAACCTGCCTAATATCTTACAGTAATGGAGTATAGCATCTCGCTCACATTTACCTCCTACAATGTTAGTGTGTCAGAGGCCTCATCTGGTTTTAAAAATGGTTCTGCCTAAATGCGTTTCCATGCTGGGCACTAATGCATATTTCCATTTAATTGCATTTTTTGGCACAATTACCTGTGCTAAAGAGCCTTGCGTGAATTATTAATATAAGTAAAGCTCGTCAAACATGTGTAGGGATTATATCAGATTTTAAGATTTATTTATTTTTTTTCATCTTTATTTCAGCTGTTTTCTCCCTTGATCCTTCTGGCATGAAAATATGTCGGACTAGGAGATGTAAACCCTGTCAAATCTGAAGTAGAAGGTGTTTTGCCTATTGTTTTGCTACTTTGTAAAAATGACACCCATGGCGCCAAGCTAATCATTGCCGAGCCAACAATGTAACGGTTCTGTTTTATTTAGAATGACAGATTCCACAGTTGTTCTGTTTAATACCTGAACTTTAAGGGTCCCATTGACGGTTTCAGGCTAAACGTACCGTCACACAGTGGCATTTTGATCGCTACGACGGCACGATTCGTGACGTTCCAGCGATATAGTTACGATCTCGCAGTGTCTGACACGCTCCTGCGATCAGGGACCCCGCTGAGAATCGTACGTCGTAGCAGATCGTTTGAAACTTTCTTTCGTCTAGTGTCCCGCTGTGGCGGCATGATCGCATGGTGTAACAAAGGTGTGCACGATATTGTATACGATGTGCGCATAGTAACCAACGGCTTCTACATCGCACATACGTCATGAAATTATCGCTCCAGCGTCGTACATTGCAAAGTGTGACAGCAGTCTACGACGCTGGAGCGATATTGTTACGATGCTGGAGCGTCACGGATCGTGCCGTCGTAGTGATCAAAATGCCACTGTGTGACGGTACCCTAAGATGTCCTACCCACCAGAGACCTCAAAGAGCTGAGCGCTGGTGTCACTGTTACCAGATCGTTAGGAAATCACATTAAATATTGTAAGGGACCAAGGAATATCTTGGTTTCATCAGATAAAGCCCATGACTTTAATGATTTTATCATTTTCCAATATACTTAATAAATCATTTTTCATCATTTTTAATCTCTGCTTGCTGCCGTTTAATAAAAACCTTCATTGTGTAGCTTTAGTGGATGAGAAACTGTCCAGGTCTTGTAATAGACACACACTAGGCAATTGGGTTTCTGGATCAAAACCACTTTAGTAAGTGACAAATTTTCAAATCCAGGCTGAAAATAAATCTGTGAACGGTGAGAGCGAGAAGCTAATGCAGTGTGTTTGGAGCTAGTTAGTCTTGCATGCCTTATATGCTGTTTATACCTTTTTACAATTGTATATTGCAGGGAGAAGCCTTTTGTCATGGGCTGCCTGGTAATTAAGCTGCTCTCATTTACTGATCTTACAGTGGATGGGAATCCTATGAGTGTGAATGGGCTCTGGGCTTTATTGCTTTGTAGTACAGGTGCCTGAGTGCTCTTGGCTAACGCACTTGTGTTTCCATCAGCCCTTCCTGAATCGGTGGAAACATTTAGCTGCTTTTCTCTCTTCCAGACTCTTTATGTATTGGAGCAGACTTCACAAACAGCATGTTCACAAAAGTGGACGTAATTATTGCCTTTGGCTCCTTTGCTTTTTACTATTGTAATTCTAGCAGAATGACCGTGAGGGACGGATCATGGGCTCCCAAGTCCCCTTCCTTTGTTCCTTGTAGTTGAAATACAAACCCTAAGCCATGTACAGTGCTTATATAGTGCCGTATGAAAGAGCCTTGCCTTTATTACCCTGCATGTAGAGGCGAGATGTGTCCCGCTAAGGCAGCAGTGCCCTACAGTCGCTAGCCGTTACATAAATCATGTTCATTTCCGGCCTCTGCTATGGCAACCAAACCCAGTGTTCAAGAGAGATGAAAGGAGAATGGAAGCGTTGATCATGTGCTTCAGTTCAGAAGACTCCTCGTCCTTAATGGTAATGGTTATTTATTGCTAATTGGGCATTTTCAAGTCTTCAAAGTCTTTGTAGTTATATTGTACTGTATCAGGATTTCAGTGTTTGAAGTGAGTGGCAAGATGATGTTTTTCTTGGTAACGTACAGTATGTATAGAATGTCTCTGCTTTATATTTGGATTTTACTTTACTCTTTAAAAAAAGAAAAAAAATGATCCTTTTTTCAAGTACAAAAAGACCCACAGATGTCAATCACTGCTTGGTCCTAGCAAACAGTCAGTGAAAAATTGAGAACTCTGGGATGCAGCTATAGGGGCATCAGTATCCTGTTAAAGTTTTTCACGGACCTTTAGATTTACATTAGCAGGTTTGATCTGTGACTGGGATCAAACATGGCTATTTTTCCAGTTTGTTTCAGACACACTGGCCCTGACTCATCAGTGTTTTTCCCAGACTTCTACCGTAAAAGATCTGGGAAAAATCTCAAAAGGCTTGCGAAAAGGGAAGTTGCGCAAAAGTTTGACAACTTTAGGTATTATCATGCCAGTCCCATCTGTATCCGGCAAAGTTGGCAGAGCCTAAATGGGATGAGGC